>NC_056739.1:590104252-590215583 GCF_019279795.1 Protopterus annectens
TCAGCTGGTAAAAGGAAAGTAAAATGCAAATCTGTGTAATCTTTACAGCAATTCAACAATAATCCCAAGATGCCTTCTAAATAGCATGAAACATGACCTATCAGGGCCTCTGGAATGACTGTTTAACTGTAGCCTCTAAACAGGTTTCATGCCGCATGAATAGAGAAAGGCAACAGTCATCCCTCAACACAAAGGTGGGCCATTTACAGACCCTGGAAACTAGAGACCCATAAGTCTTACTAGTCTTACATGTAAAGCCATGGAAAGAATTATCATGGAGATGATCAACAGAGATATAGTAAACCTCCAGACACTGCACCCAACCTAGTTTGGTTTCATCATGGGCAGATCATGCCTACTCAGCCTAGTGGACTTCTTTGAGAAGGTCACCAAAGCAATGGATGAGGGCAAGTTGTTCACACTACCTACTTTGACCTGTCCAAGGCATTTGACACAATACTCCACTTGGGCATTGTTGACAAACTCAGGAGTTTAGGTACAAACCCGTATGTCACCCGATGGATAGCCAACTTGCACTTCACAGACAGGTCCCAGGAAGTTAGAAGTGGGGAGTCCACCTCTACAAAGAGACCAGTCACAAATGGAGTCCATCACAGATCAGTCCTTGGACCACTCCTTTTTGGCATTTACTTCTCATAAGTCAAGGCCAATGTCAGTGGGCTCTGGCTGACTAATTTTGCAGATGATTACAAATTAGGAGATGTCATTGAATCTCACACTGACACAAATGTTCTCCAGGAGGGACTGACACAGACAAACAACTGATGTCAGAGCCATGGACTAAAATTAAATGCCAAGAAATGCATAATAGTATCCTTTAGGAAGTCATACATCCATGGTAACTATCATATTGACAACACACCCTTTAGGGTTGACCCAGTAGTCAGGCACTTAGGGATACGCATAGATAGTAATCTTTGACCATTGTGTGTCTACAATGGTGAGGAAATCATTCTATATTGCACAACATATAAACAAAGGTATGGCATCTAAGTCCAAAAAAGTCATTGTTCCACTGTATTTAGCATCCATCAGACCTATCGCTGAGTACAATGCCCCCTTTGGTATGTACCTAACCAGGCATATCCAACAATTGGAATGTCCACAGAGGTTGCTCACTAAAAGAATACAGGGCATAAGTAAAATGTCCTATGCAGACTGCCTCAAGGCTCTATCCCTGTATTCTGTCTCCTACAGGCTTTTGAGGGGAGGTTTATGCCTAGCATGCAGAGCATTGTCAGACCCCACTCTGATGGACCTCCTGCATATCCACAAAACAGCACCAGAATTACCCATTCTAAAGACTTAAACCTTGCCTGTGATATGAATAGGTCCTGCTGGAGATAAAGGTATGTAGCCCAGAGACTACCATGTCTATGTAATAGGCTCCCCATCCATGTGAAGCAGAGTTGCTCCCTAACCGACAACTTGGACAATTGGATGGAAAACCTGAAATTCGTCCTTGGTTTGGCATCTTTGTCCCTAACAGACACAGATAATCTGTAAATGGTTCATCTTCCAAACCCCTGCTTACACTTATTAAGGGTATCAGAACTTGTCAGAGATTTGGGATGCATGGCTAGGCTTAAAAAGGCCCCTTGTGGTCATTAGCCTAGTAAACACCTATGAAGCCAATTGCTTGTTTTGTTTTTTGTTAACTCAGTTTATATTTATTTATTTATTTATTATACATGCAGGCAACAATACAGATATACATACCGGATCGGTCGAGGCCCGGGTTAACAACAACCGCCACCAGTACTGTTGGCCAACAGGGAGCTGGCAGAAATTGGACTACTGTTGGTCAAAGGAGGAGAAAAGGGGGAAAGCATGCCCGAAGGCAGGTAAAGGCAAGGACTGTGATAGTGAGGGTCAGCACTTTGAATGTTGGCAGTATGACTGGTATAGGGAGAGAGCTAGTTGATTTGATTGACAGAAGGAAGGTTGGTATATTGTATGTGCAAGAGACCAGATGGAAGGGGAGCAAGGCTAGGTGTATCGGAGGTGGGTTCAAATTGTTTTATCATGGTGTGGATGGGAGGAGAAATGGCGTAGGGGTTATCCTGAAGGAACAGTTTGCTAAGAGTGTTTTGGAGGTGAAAAGAGTGTCGGATAGAGTGATGTTTATGAAGCTGGAAATTGATGGTGTAATGATGAATGTTGTTAGGGCATATGCTCCGCAAGTTGGGTGTGCGATGGATGAGAAAGAAAAATTTTGGTGTGAGTTGGATGAAGTGGTGATGACTGTAACCAAGGGTGAGAGAGTGGTGATTGGAGCAGATTTCAATGGGCATGTTGGTGAAGGGAACAGAGGGGATGAGGAAGTGATGGGTAGGTATGGTGTTAAGCAAAGGAATGCAGAAGGTCAGATGGTATGGATTTTGTGAAAAGGATGGACATGGCTGTGATGAATACGTATTTTAACAAGAGGGAGGAGCATAGGGTGACATACAAGAGTGGAGAAAGATGCACACAGTTGGATTATATCTTATCTAGAAGAGCCAGTTTGAAGGAGATTGGAGACTGTAAAGTGGTGGCAGGGGAAAGTGTAGTTAGGCAGCATAGGATGGTGGTTTGTAGGATGACATTGGTGATCAAGAAGAGGAGGAGGAGTGTGAGGGCAGCACTAAGGATCAAATAGTGGAAATTGAAAAAGGGTAATTGTGAGGTAGAGTTCAGGGAAGAGTTAAGACAGGCACTGGGTGGCTGTGAAGAGTTACCAAATAGCTGAGTAACTACAGCAGGGCTAGCAAGGGAGATGGCTAGGAAGGTTCTTGGTGTGACATCTGGAAAGAGGAAGGAGGACAAGGAGACTTGGTGGTGGAATTAGAAAGTACAGGAGAGTATACAGAGAAAGAGGTTGGCGAAGAAGAAGTAGGATTGTCAGAGAGATGAAGAAAGTAGACAGGAGTATAAGGAGATGAGCTGCATGGCAAAGAGAGAGGTGGTGAAGGCTAAGGATAAGGCGTATGAAGAGTTGTATGAAAGGTTGGACACTAAGGAGGGAGAAAAGAACCTGTACCGATTGGCTAGACAGAGGCACCGAGCTAGTAAAGATGTGCAGCAGGTAAGGGTGATAAAGGATAATGAGGGAAACATACTCACAAGTGTGGAGAGTGTGTTGAGCAGATGGAAAGAGTACTTTGAGGGGCTGATGAATGAAGAGAATGAGAGGGAGAGAAGGTTGGATGATGTGTGGATAGTGAATCATGAAGTGCAGTGGATTAGCAAGGAAGAAGTAAGGACAGTTATGAAGAGGATGAAGAATGGAAAGGCTGTTGGTCCACATGACATACCTGTGGAAGCATGGAGGTGTTTAGGTGAAATGGCAGTGGAATTTTTAACTAGATTGTTTAATGAAATCTTGGAAAGTGACAGGATGCCTGCGGAATGGAGAAAAAGTGTTTTGGTACTGATTTTTAAGAATAAGGGTGATGTGCAGAGCTGTAGTAACTACAGAGGGATTAAACTGATCAGTCACAGCATGAAGTTATGGGAAAGAGTAGTGGAAGCTAGGTTTAGAAGGGAGGTGATGATTAGTGATCAGCAGTATGGTTTCATGCCAGGAAAGAGCACTACAGAAGCGATGTTTGCTTGTTGATGGAGAAGTACAGAAGAGGTTAGAAGGAGTTGCATTGTGTCTTTGTGGACTTAGAGAAAGCATATGACAGGGTGCCTAGAGAGGAGTTGTGGTATTGTATGAGGAAGTCGGGAGTGTCAGAGAAGTATGTAAGAGTGGTACAGGATATGTACGAGGGTAGTGTGACAGCGGTGAGGTCTGCGGTGTGAGTGACGGATGCGTTTAAGGTGGAGGTGGGATTACATCAAAGATTAGCTCTGAGCCCTTTTTTATTTGCAATGGTGCTGGACAGGTTAACAGACAAGATCAGACAGGAGTCCCCATGGACTATGATGTTTGCAGATGACATTGTGATCTGTAGTGAGAGTAGGGAACAGGTGGAGGAGACCCTAGAGAGGTGGAGATATGCTCTAGAGAGAAGACGATAAAGGTCAGCAGAACTAAGACAGAATATATGTGTATGAATGAGAGGGAGGATAGAGGAATGGTGAGGATGCAGGGAGTAGAGGTGGCAAAGGTAGATGTGTTTAAATAGTTGGGATCAACAGTTCAGAGTAATGGTGAGTGTGGAAGAGAGGTGAAGAAGAGAGTACAGGCAGGATGGAGTGGGTGGAGAAGAGTGTCAGGAGTGATTTGTGACAGACAAGTACCAGTAAGAGTGAAAGGGAAGGTCTACAAGAGGGTAGTGAGACCAGCTATGTTATATGAGTTGGAGACAGTGACATTGACAAAAAGGCAGGAGTCATAGCTGGATGTGGCAGAGTTAAAGATGCTAAGATTTGCACTGGGTGTGAGAAGGGTGGACAGGATTAGGAATAAGTATATTAGGGGGTCAGCCCAGGTTGGAAGGTTTGGAGACAAAGCTAGAGAGGCAAGATTACATTGGTTTGGACATGTGCTGAGGAGGGATGCAGAGTATATTGGGGAAAAGATGCTAAGGATGAAGCTGCCAGGTAACAGGAAAAGAGGAAGGCCTAAGATAAGGTTTATGGATGTGGTGATAGAGGACATGCAGGTGGTTGGTGTAACAGAGCAAGATGCAGAGGATAGGAAGAAATGGAAAGAGATAATCCGCTGTGGAAACCCCTAATGGGAGCAGCCAAAAGAAGAAGAAGATTTATTTATTTATTTGTAGTTAGCAAAAGGAAAGGAAATGGTGATTCGTATAAAAGATTTCAGTCTCCTTGCTATGACTTCCTGCTAGACTAAACATTTTCATTTTTTCAGTGGGTTTTATTGGTATATTAAAACCCTGCTGCAGAACAAAAGGTTTACTGAAGAAGTTAAACAACAAGAGACATGTACATACTGCCAAGGCAATATAGATATGATGGTAAATATGCTGAAACAGAAAATCAAGTACTTACAATTTTGGATCATTTCTAAGGTACATGGAAAAATAATTTATACATTGGAAATGCAAAAGCAGTAGTGTCACAAGCTGGGGGATCTGATCCACCAACAGAAACTATATTTTATCTGAAAAAGTCTCAAAGAAATTATTCTATCACACTATAAATAATTATACAACAGTAGCTTTCATACCCTAATTTACCAGTATGTATGGTGAAAACAGTCACATAAGTCATTACAGTCAAATGTAATATTCATATGTTAAATAAGCATGCACGTGAGTATATTTTAATAGTGAACAGTGTGATAGATGGGACACATCAAATTCATAAAGGAGATAAAAGGTACATTGTTATTTATAAATTTTACTTTATTCACTTTGGAAAGGAAATGTGATATAAAATTGCATTTGCAGTATGTTTCAAGAGGTTACTCAAGGTGGAGGAAATTCACCAATATTTTCACAAGAAGATGGCAGGATATTACAGTATGCATATCATTCTCATTGCATACAAATTCTAGGAAATTAATCTATAGACTGTGGAGAAAAGTGTTACACATATTTTTGACAGCTTTAAAATTAACAAGAGAATATTAAGATATATAGGCAAAGGTACAAATTTCGAGGACTGTAATAAGAAAAATTATTTAGTGAGATACATTCAAAGCAATTTCTAAAATTCTCAAACTTACACTAAACCAGAGTTGAAAAATGGCTGATGACAGCTTCAGTAAGAAATTATACAGCTATTTTTTCTTTTTTTAAATAAATGCAACTTTTGTGTGGCAAGTTGAGAAAAATCAGCTCTGGCAATAATCAGAAGTGTATGCAAATTCATATCTCAAAACTGAGTTACAAATTAAATTCAGTAAAGATGTGTCCCATCCTCAGAAATATTTTCACTGTGTACATTTTGCAGGCTTTGTCACATATTTAACAATGGAAAATAAATTGTCATTGTACATGTATAAAAATGACTTCGTTAAATATTAAGAGGTTATGATTTGGTGAGTCTCTGTTCCTGAAAACTGGAGATAATTAACATCATAATACGGTTTCAGTATGACTATGCACTATGGGCTGTATAATATAGCAGTTAAAGTAGTAAAAGACATCAAATTACCTGGAAAGAACATTACAGAAAGTAAAGTAATTGCTGTATTTAGCATGCCATAATTAATTTATAGTCAGTCACCATAACAAAAAGACACACTTCTAATTCAGTTACCAGAGTTTGTGAAAAGTCAAGAGACACCTAAAGATTATACATGCTATTACAGAATTCTGTTACGTAATAGAGAAGGTAGTTACTAAATAATTCTAGAGGCTGAAGTATTAAAAAATGACACACCTTTATTTACAGAAAAAAAAATAAAAAGGTACCCCTTGACTTTCCCCAGTAAATCTTCATGGAATACACACAGTATTTAGAGAGCCTTAAGAGGTATTTCCACCACACTTTAAGTCCTGTACAGCCACTCCAGTAACAGGTTGCAAATTCAAGTTCAAGCTATAAGGTTTTGTCAGGTACCAAAAACAAAATCTTTGCCTACACTTACTTCAGCCTGAATGCAGTATATACTCCAAATGGGCCATCTTATGCTAGTAATCCTAGTTCTTTATGCTAAGACCTTGCTTTATCTCATGATAAACCCCTGACTGAGGAACCAACTTCCTGTTTTGTCTTTGACAAGCAACCTCCTTCAATACATCAATAAAACAGTAATTAACTTACTTTGTAACTGGCAAAAACAATCAAGCTCAGTGTTGATTTTACAAATGCCAAGTACTTCACACAGACTTTAAGTCACATACTCCATTTTCCACCGGCAAGATGTTGCAATGGCAACTGAAGAACAAGGAAAAGAGAGTCTGGTAATTTATCATGAGAAAATAAGACAACTGGCACAAGTGAGCAATTGCATATTCAAATTTCAGGAAGAGACTATTTTTGTCATGCTGTAGTTCGTTAATGTTATGCACCAGACTTGTGTAGCGCACCATCAGGTGTAGCTGAAGTAGATATGGGTTCCTTCCTACCAGACTCTGGTGACACCCCTACAGGCCCAACACACCAAGGTGGCAAAAATGACAGATTTTATTCTAGGTTATACATCTAGTTTAAAAGGCAATAGCACAACCACAAACAAATTATTTCAACAGTGCACCAGTTAGCAATAAGGCAAGCTGAGATATGCATGCAATGAAAACATACATTCACCGTCTTCCCCAGAACTCAACAGAAAAAGGTCTTGACATTCAAACATGCACAAAGAAGACAATATTAATGAGCAGTGAAGCTTTATAATGTAGCAATACAAACACAGGAAAAAATGCAATGTCATTAAGCAATAAGAGAGTTATAATACAACAATACAGGTATGAGAAAATGCAATGTCATTGAGCAGCCAAATTCTTGAAGGCAGCAGTCCTAACATGGGCAAAATGCAATGTCATTGAACAATGAAGATTTATAATGCAACAATACAAATATGAGAAAATGCAATGTCATTGAGCAGTACTAACACCCTCAACCCCCTTGATAAATTCTAAACAGACCAACTATGAAACACTCTATTATACCCTGTTCACTGGCCAGTGACTACTTACAGTCTTGCTGCCAACATGATGGGGCCCAAGTTGGAGCTCATATGGATCCCAGTTATATGTAATCCACAAAGCATTTGGGGGGGTCCCCAATCTTATAGAAATGTAAAATGATGGCCAGAGCCTCTCACCACTCCATTGAGAATATCCTAGTGACCAGGCACTGTGGTTCCTCTGATGAGAAAAGTAGAAAAATCACCTGCCAGAACTCTGGTAATCATCTATGGCTTCTCTGTACTAGGCCCAAAGGAACTCCTTTTCTTGCTGAATCATATGCAGGCATGGAACTACTGGTTTCAGACTTCTCTCCTGATTCCACAAAATACCATCATCCAGGATTTCAGCAAAAGACAGACACAATCTACTACTTCACTTCCCTGTCCCAAAGCACCAGAAAAGAAAATCCATTCATGCTGCAAGGCCCTTTTTCCCTTCCGCTACCTGTTTCAGTCTTCCCTCCTTCAGCTAGTATTTCAGTCTCCTCTTTCACTTTCGAAATTGTCTTTTATATTCCTGAAAAGAGCTCCACCTTGTGGTATAATGAAAAACTACAGTCTATTACTTCTACAATGAAATACTATGTCCCAAACTGTTATATGTAAGTCTCTGTGGGGGCCGAATCAGTCTCTGCAGTTTTGGTTTGGAAGAGACAGCTAAGGAATTTTGCTTGGAAGGTTTGTCACTCAGATCACATTCACTGTACAGTTCTTCAGTAGGCATATTATCTACTTCTAAGATCTCCTCCTGTATAACTTCACTTTCGTTTTCCATAACAGTATGACTGTCCTTAGCAGGGCCTCCATCAGTATCAGGTTCTGTAAGAGGCACAGAAACATTACTTAGTTTATTGTTCAGTCTGGACTGCTCAAAATAACAAGGAACAAATTCCGGTGCATTTACATTGAGATTACAGCCCACGGGGTCTTGAACATCCTCATAAAAAAGCCCACTGAAACCCCAGTCATCATCACTGTCCTCCTCTCCTTCAGCAGGAGGAAGCATAGGCTCCTGAACATTGGAGAGGATAGTTCCTCTCCGCCTTAGCCTTCTGGATTGCCTTTAGTTAGGCTTCTGCTGAGCCATTCTGGGTTCTGGATTCATGAGTCTCACTGATTTTGCCAAAGGCATTAAGTTGTTGCGATGCCAGGTTTTAATGGGTCCTTCTTTCCCCTCAGGGCAAACTTGGCAGACAGGGATATTAGGTAGCTGAGAAAAAATTATGTAAATCTCAGATCCCCAGTGCTCAGCTAGTTTATGCTTTCATTGTAGTCCTAAATTTCTCAAAAGAACTCTGTCCCCTGGCTGCAAATCATGCATCTTTACTTTTTTGTCATAGTGAGCCTTGTTTCGTTGATGCCTTTGTCCTGTTGATTTTTCAGCAAGCTCATATGAGCCTTGTTTCGCTGATGCCTTTGTCCTGTTGATTTTTTAGCAAGCTCATAAGCCTGTCTGAGGATCTCCTTGAGTCTCTGCGCATAACTGCCATGAGATCGCACTGGTGTATTATCCACTGTGACTCCAAAGGTGACGCCAACAAGAAGACGAACTTCTCTTCCAAACATTAGGAAGTAAGGAGAGAATCCTGTAGCATCATTTTTAGTACTGTTGTAAGCATGCACCACTGTGGCTACATGTCTACTCCATTGACTCTTCTTCTCAGCAGATAGTGTCCCCAACATGTCTAGTAAAGTTTTGTTGAAACGCTCAGGCTGAGGATCCCCTTAGGAGTGGTGTGGCTTTTTTGGACTCCCAATAGAGTGAGTAGTTCATGGACAAGCTTGCTCTCAAAATCACATCCTTGATCAGAGTGTATCCTTTTTGGCAGGCCATAGTGTACAAAGAACTTCTCAACTAGTAATTTTGCCACTGTAATAGCTTTCTGATTGAGAGTGGGAAATGCTTGAGCATATCTGGTATAGTGGTCTGTCACCACCAGCACATTACTGATCCCGCCTTCATCTGGTTCAATGCACAGAAAATCTATACAGACCAGTTCCATGGGTCAACTACTTTCCATTTGACCCAATGAGGCAGCTCTGGTCAGCAGAGTCTTTCTCTGAATGCAACGAAGACATGTACGACAATAATCCTCAACATCTTACTTCATGCATGGCCAGTAGAACCTGTCTCGTACCAGACCCATAGTTCTATCATAACCAAGATGACCATGTTCATAGGTTCATAGGTTCATAGGTTCATACTAGGCTATCTGCCCAAGGGCATTTATAAGCCTAGCCCATAGTTATGTGGCTTTCGCCACCCCTTTAGTTTGAATAAAAACTATGCCTATCATTTTGCTGTGCCTCTGTCAAGCAGTGACACTGAAGTAATCCCTGGGGTATATCTGCAATCTCCCATCCATTGGTCAAGATTCCTCTTGAACAAGGCCAGAGAGGTGCTCTGCCTCACATGTACCGGGATTTTGTTCCACAGCATAGGGAGTCCCTGGGTGATGAATCTGTCCCTTCAGCACGTTCTATTTATAACCGTGTCAAGGTTTAATTCTCCCGCCCTTGTGGTTCTGAGGGATCTAGATTTTTTGAGGTGAAGCATATTCACCAAATCTGGGTTTGACATGGCCTTATATGTCAGGCACAGGTCACCTCTGAGGAAGCGGTATGAGACTGAATAGAGCTGGAGTTCTTTCAGTCGGGCAGCATAAGACATATTTTTGAGACCCTTTATCCTTTTGGTGAGGAACTTTTGGGGCCTTTCAAGCTGCAGCAGGTGTCTGGTCAGATACATTCCGAATGGGGCATTGTACTCAATCATAGGTCTAATGAGTGATGAGTACAGGGGGACAATGACCTCCCTTGATCTAGATGTGAATCCCTTCATGATCAGGTGGGCGATATAGAAGGTTTTCCTAACTACTTTAGCAACATGAGTGTCAAACGAAAGGCTACTGTCAACCTGGGTCCCCAGATCCCTGATGACTTTTTCTGTGCTCAGTGGATTGCCACCTATATGGTAGCTAGGGGTAACCTTGTTTTTCCCGAAGGGTATGACTATGCATTTTTGGCGTTTAACTTCAGGCCATGGCTCTGGCACCAGTTATCCGTTTCTGTGAGGCCCTTCTGGAGGATATCTGTGTCAGATGTGTTTTCGACTATGGCGCCCAGTTTGCAGTCATCTGAAAACTTTGTCAGCCATAACCCTCCTGTGTTTGCTTGTACTTCAGAAAAGTAGATGCCGAACAAGAGTGGACCCAGGACTGAGCCCTGTGGGACACCACTTGTGACAGGCTTTGAGTCTGACATGGCTCCAGCAACTCTGACCCTGTGGGTTCTGTCACTTAGCCAGTTTGCAACCCATCTTGTGATGTATGGGTTTACATTCAAGCTGATGAGTTTTTCGATGATGAAAATACAAAAAAGCCAGCAAGATAGTTCCACCATTTAATAAGAGGCAAAAAAGTGGACAAACATGTCCAAATTCAAAAACTCATACTAGTTTCGGCACCAGCCTTCATCAGTGAGTGAAAATAATTTGTGAATCCATTACCAACGTCAGTTTAAATACTGTGATAAGCCAATAGAAAAAAGGACATTCACATATGGCTCCTGAGTCAAATTTAAAGCAACATGACACTATTGAATTGAATATATATTACAATACACTAGAAATGCAGACAGTAGATCATGCTTATTGTAAAATAGCCTGAAACAAGCTCTGACATACTGTTTATCAACATAATGGTAATATAATCTTATATTAGTCGTGAAGATAAGTGGCTAAATGCCATATTGTGAACTAATGTATCATTAGTATTAATGTAAATTATAAATGGTCATTGAGACCAGGAGGAAAAAGGGCTCCTAAATGTGTAATCCAGTATCTTTCTTTGTGGCTTAAAATGCCTTGCCATCCTGTCTGGTTTTGCCTATTACCTGTAATTTTGTCTATGATAGTAAACATAAACTGGGCACTGGGATGTTTGACTGTATGTAAGTATAGTGCATTGGATGTCTTGTGGTTGCAAATATCGCTACGATGTTCCCCAATTCTAATGCGTAGTGAACGTGAAGTCTTGCCAACATAGAACGACTTACATTGGCATGTAGCCAAATATATAACCCAGCTAGTGGAACAATTGCCAAAAACCTTAATATCATACACTTTACTAGTGTTGGAGCTCGTAAATTGTTTAAGCTGGTTGACTTGAGCACAAGATACACAGTGTCCACATCTAAATGTTCCCAGTAACTCATCCCCCATTATAGTAAGTTGTTTGTATTTAGCTGCCCCACTTTCTTTATGTTTATAGTGGGAAAACAGGGTGCCCAACGTTTTGCCACGTCTAAATGAGAATGAGCACTGATTGTCTAAAATCCCCCTCAAAAAGTCATTTGCTAATAAGATGTTCCAATTTTGATTAACCGCTTGCCTAACTGTTTGATGATTTTTACCTAGTGTGGTAATCAATCTAATTTTAGAGCTATTAGTATTTTGGCTCTTATCCCTGTATTCCAACAATGTCTTTCTTTCCTGGTTATCCTAATAGGTCCTGGCTAATTCAATGTCAGAAGTACAATAGCCCCGGTCCAAGAATCTTGTTTGTAAATCGGCTTTGGCTGCTGTGTAATCCTGTGAACAGGAATTAATTCTCCGAATTCTCAGATATTGAGATTTAGGGATGTTCCGGATGGTGTGACGTGGATGCATGCTATTAGCATGTAACAAGGTGTTGAACTGGGGATATTTCCGATAAATTTTGGTATTAAGTGTGTTGTCACTGTTACGATATACAGTGACATCCAAAAATGTTATGGTCTCCCTGTGAAATGTGATAGAGAATTCGATCCCCCAAATATTGTTATTCAAATGTTCCAGAAACTCATGAAGATAGTCAGTATCCGCACGCCACACCATCCAACAATCATCTAAATATCTCCTCCATATGTCTATTTCCACCAGGTATAAATTGTGTAAAGGATTGTAAATAAGGCATTCCTCAAGGTAGGCCATGAAAAGATCCGCATAGATGGGGGCGAAAGAAGCCCCCATCGCCGTACCTTGTAGTGGCCAGTAACAATCACCCTGGAAATAGAACACATTTTTGGTCAAAACATGTTCTGTTAGACAAATAAGCAAAGTATTGAAACCCGGAGAATACAATTCTGCTTTAGCAAGCCAATATTCAACAGCCTGAAGCCCAGCCCAATGCGGGATACTGGTATAGAGAGATTTTACATCCAATGTACACATTATCCAATGGGGCTCTAATTGGCAATCCTCAATAATTTGCAAAAATTGTGTGGTGTCCTGAATTCTTGCTCTAACCAGGGGCAACAGTGGTTTGAGAAATTGGGTGAGAAAAGCAGACAATGGTTCTGTAAGAGAACCATGACCAGAGACTATAGGCCTGCCTGGTGGATGTGTAAGGGATTTATGTATTTTTGGTAGTAAGTACAAAATTTGTCTATCTGGTTCCCTGACCTGTAGATGTTGAACAGTTTTGGGCGTGAGTATACCCTCCTCCAATGCAGATTGTAAAAACAAATCAATCTCTTTTTTGAATTGCGTAATTGGATCAATCTCCTTTTTCATGTAGCAATGTCTGTCAGATAGTTGTCGTAAACCCTCATTTACATAGAAGTCCATGTTCAAAATCACCACTGCACCCCCCTTGTCGGCTTGTAGTATTGCTATATTTTGATTACTCCTAAGTTCCGATAGGGCCACTCTTTCAGTAGAAGTGATGTTATCCCTACTGGTAGCAACTTCAAAAAGGGGAAAATGTAGGTCCTTTAACACTGCTTGTTGAAAAATAGCTACATTTTTGTTCATAGGCGGCTGAAATGTTGATTTATGAAAGGTGAAATCAGTAGATCTTTGAGCATTGGAACTATCCTGTTCTGAAAAAAACAATTTAAGATTGAGTCTACGACAAAAATCAATGACATCTAATGAGGTTTGGTATTCATCACAAAAAAAGCTGGGAACAAAGTTTAACCCTTTATTGAGAACTTGTTTTTGTTCTAATGTTAGTACATGATCAGATAGATTCAAAACATTGTCAAAAACTTGTGTATTTACTTGAGTAGTGCCTGAATAAGTCCCGTCATGGAATCTGTAGATATATTTGTTTCTATGTTTCCTCCCCCCTCTGGATTTCCTACCATGTCTAAAGGGTATTGAGTGTTGGTTTTCTTCTTAAGTGGAGAGTTGACAGTGTTGGCATATTCACCGTCAGTGTTAGATGACTCCTCCCCTGAGGTACTGGTTTGAAAATGATCCCTGTTTTTTAATATGGATCTGGGCCTCTTTCTGGTCCTGCCCCTGCTCATAGTAGGGACATTGTCCTGAAACCTCACAGATCGTTGTACTTGGAATGGATGTCCCTTTTCATAATCATTGCTGTCTCTATTAAATTTCTTTATTTTTCTGTCTCTTATGATTTTGTCATAAGAGGTTAGCTCCTTGGACAACCTGTCTAAATAATCCAAATATTTAGGACTGGATTCATGTTTTTTACATTTGTTTGCTAAATCCTTAACTTCTGAAAGACATATTTCTATTGTTCTTTCATAATATGAAGCTAGGATTTTTACAAAAACCATGGAACCTTCTCTAAGTGCTGCATCCCATTCATCATTAAGCCTCTCTTCAGATCTGCTTACAAGTGGGTGCAATTTTATCCGTAGTCCTCTAGGTGCAATATTTTTGTGGAGATAGGCTTTGAATAGCCGGAGATGCCAAATATTGGCTCTTAGTCCCTTTAGGCCCTTTTCCAAATCCCGAAAACAGACCTCACAATTGTCTGTAGGATTTATAGCAAGTTGGATGGGGTTGCTGCTTGGGGCTTGGTTAACACCGAAAATGGCCAAGTCTTCCCTATCAGCACACAGCCCCTCCAGGATCTTGTCCAGATCCATATTATCCAAACAGTTGTCCAATAAGCCAACTAAGGAAAATCCAATACTACAAAAAATACAAAAAATAATAAGCAGGGGCAGGGCCAGAATCGCTCAGAGAGATATTATCAAAAAACCTCAATATTTAAATACCACCAAGGTCAGTTTCAAATCAGTAATCCCCCAGTATATTAAATGAGGAGTGACAAGAGGACAATTCGGTTACTAATGTCTGACAAGTGAAATATGTGTCCAAAAGTCAGCATAGATATAATGTTATCAATCTCTAAATTCGTACAAAAACCCAACTCTAAACATTAATCAAATGTTGTCATGTAGACAGTAATAGAGGAACATAAATATACTTGAAGTTAGTTGCTAACAACTCCTGTTAAGAAACCTGCACTCTCATAAACTATCTTAAACCAACTTAATACAGAACCAGAAAGGGTTCATACCCATAACATAGATAATATGTAGAGTGTAGATATGAAATTCGGACAATCCCCTGACCTAGACACAAGTTCCACTTAAATTATGTGCACCAATAATTAGAATACATTTCTATGAGAGACGTACATGACTAATAAGCACAAAGAGGGATTTGTTACTATCTAGGTACGTTCTAAAGTCATAAAACAGCTTGATGTAAAAAAATTCATACACATAATCATTATTATGACATGTAACCATAAACTGTCCTAAACCCTAAATCCACTAGAATCTGTAAACCAGTTATATCAATACATTTCAAGAAAAGATATACATAATATTAGACCCCCATGGATCCATGGACCACACAACTGTTGGTAAGG
The DNA here is from genome assembly GCF_019279795.1 of Protopterus annectens. Lineage (NCBI taxonomy): Eukaryota > Metazoa > Chordata > Ceratodontiformes > Protopteridae > Protopterus > Protopterus annectens. The sequence continues at coordinate 590,119,487 of NC_056739.1, forward strand.
CAGGATTAGTAAACTGAAATGTAGAGGCAAAATGTTAAGATGTGGTACAAAGTAGTATATGTCCTAATTTAGCCCCCAGCAACCTACAAAAATGTAAGGTATGATTATCATCAAAAAGGACAAAAATCAGTCCATAAAGTAAATGTGAGAGAATCAAATCACAAAAATTAAAAATAGGACATTGGCATTAATACAGTTCTGAGCCAAAATTATTCATATAAATATATTCGCAATATTAACCTAAAATGGTATATAAATGCTTAAAAGATATGAAGCAATTATAATATAATCAACCTGCAGGTTGTAATCCCAGTCATACCCAAATGTCAAAATACAAAGCAGTGGATTTAAATATGTATATACCAAGAAGAGTATTTTTCTTAAACAGCAACAAAATATATGTTTAAAGGCTGTATATCAAAATCCCAGGCAGTCCGATATCCTATCGATGATACCTGAGTGGGGTATTGTGTCGAAGGCCTTTGCCAGGTCGAGGTAGGCTGTATGGACTGCCTTTCCCTCATCAATGGCCTTGGTGACTGTCTCGAAAAAGTCAACCAAGTTTAAGAGGCAGGATCTGCCTTTGACAAAGCCAAACTGGGTTGGATCCAAAGTCTGCAAGTTCCCTATGTCTTTATTTATGAGTTCCATTATGATCCTCTCCATGGCTTTGCAGATAAGGCTTGTCAAGCTAATGGGGCGGTAATTTCCAGGGTCTGTGGAGGCACCGCCCTTATGAAGTGGGACCACAGTCGCCGTCGCCACTCCTTGAGTGCGTATCCTGAGGTGAGGCTAAGATTAAACAGCTGTCCTAACTGTGGGTTTAATTCCTCGTTGAGTTCGTGAAGCACACAGCCGGGGACACCATCCGGTCCCATGGATGCTGTGTTTTTTGCCTTAGTGAGGGCAGTTCTCACCTGGGCGTTTGAGATGTTTGGGGGGCTACAATCCTCTGGAATAGATATCTCTCCTTTTAGGGGGGAGGGGGGGGAGAAGTGTGCACTGAACCTGTCAGCCAGTATATTGGCAATGTGTGTAGGTTCAGTAATTTTCACATCATTTTGAACTAATTCTGAGCATATCTGGGAGTTTCCTCCTAGGTTTCTAACATAGCTAAAGAAGGCCTTATGATTGTCTTTAGAGTCCTTGGCGATTTTTCTCTCAAAATTTGCCTTGGATGATTTTATGAGAGCTCTTAGTTTTTTACTTATAATGATCAAAGGTGTCTTACCTTTCAAGGATTTTGCTCTATCTTGTAGTAGCTTCCTCCTTTTGTTGTAGAGCTTGTTTATGGCTGGGGTCCACCAGACTGGACGCTTGCCTTTGGTACAGAGAGTCTTAGTTTTGTTTAGGATTGCCTGATCCATGCAGTCCTGTAGGTGCTGGTAGAAGGCATTTGTAAGTGATTCAGTGGTTTGAGTAATGTTTACCACTGGCTCAGGGGCCTTAAAGGAGACCACACTAGTTTTTAGAAGTGTGAAATCGGCTTTTGAGAAGTTTTTCACTGTGGTCTTGTTTGTTTCAGGTGGGGGCGGGATGAGGACCTCCAGCGAGATTAGTTTATGATCTGATCTCACCAGTGAGGGGTATACTTCCGGTGTTGAACATTTTGATCCAATGTTCGTGATGATGAGATCAAGTATGTTTTCTCCTCTTGTGGGGATGGTGACTAGTTGTTCCATGGCATTTGAGTTTATGAACTCCAGGAATCTTTGGTTTAGAGTGTTCAGGCTTGAGTAGTGTTCCCAGTCTATATTAGGGTAGTTGAAGTCACCTAGTATGATGGTGTTTGGAGATACATTTATCCCCTCCAATGTTTTCAGGAAGGCCATGTGAGGTTTCTGAGTTTGAGAGGGTGGCCTGTAACATGCTACAAATTGCAGAGCAGTCTTGCCTATGGTTAATTGCACCTGGATGGTCTCCGATGCATCGTGCGTTGCCACCAACCTTGAGGTGTGGGTGTCCTTTATGAATATGGACACCCCCCCTCCTTTCTTGGTGTTGTCCGGATTTTGGGGCGGAGCATGATATGAGGTGAAACCTGTTAGTGCTGGGGTGCTCTCAGGAGCCTTGAACCAGGTTTCTGTCACAGCACAGACATCGATGTTCTCCATATTGAGAAGGGCCTCGAGTGCATGCATCTTGAGACTGAGACTTCTGGCATTGAGCAGCATTACCCTTAGTTTTTTTCCTTTTTGGTGTTCTAGGGTGGTAGGTTTAGAATTTGAACCTTGCCTAAAAAAGGCAATATGGGGGTGGCAAGAGCCTTTGCCAATATCCGGAAGCCCAGGGGTGACAGGTGCAAGCCGTCCCTTGCGAAGCAACGTGGTCATCATGCAATGACCGGAGTACTACTTCTCTATACTTCTGAGGAAGCAACAATTGCCATTTTTCACTGCCGAGTGCACTTGGAGATCTCCTATACACTAGTCCATTTTGTATCTGGAGTCTGTCCCATTCTTTGGCCAAAAGTCTGGCCAGAGGATGAATATCCATGTGGAGCATATTAACTTGTTCTCTAAAGCCGCTACCACCAGCTGACCTAAGGGGTCTTCTCTTTGATCTCTCCGGAGGTCACTGTTACTCAAAGCTGGTAGTGATGAAGCCTGTAAAGTGACCAGATTACAGTAGGCTTGGGGTATGCTTGCTGCTGACAGACCCAACCTTTGGGCCCAACATTCAGTGTGTTGATAGCAGGTTGCAATCTGACACATAGCTCTCACCCCTGGTACTGGAATTTCCACCCATTCATCGTCGGGGTGTAAATTTCCCTGAGGCCTTCTGGACAGACCATCAGCATCTCCATTTTTGTGTCCTGGGTGATATTTCAAACTGAAATTATAGTTGCACAGAGCTGCCATCTATCTGTGGCCAGTAGCATCTAGCTTTGCAGTAGTCTGGATGTATGTCAGAGGATTGTTGTCAGTCTGCACTTCAAATTCAGCCCCACAGAGATAGTCATGCAGCTTGTCCACTATCACCCACGTTAAGGCAAGGAATTCCAACTTGTGTGCAGGGTAGTTTATTTCTGTGGGGGATAAACTCTGACTGATAAAAGCCACAGATCTCAGCGTCTTGTTATACTCCTGGTAAAGCACTCCTCCTAAGCCATCCCTGCTAGCATCCACGTGTAAAGTGTATGGCTTTGTTGAGTCAGCATATGCCAGCACAGGGGCATTTGTGAGGCAATACTTAAGCTGTTCAAATGACTCTTCACACTCAGGAGCCCATTGACTCTCAATGAGTTCTTTAGAACCTCTCGGTCCCTTAGGTTTTTTCACAAGGATATCTTCATCTGTTTCATTTGTTTTCTCATTATTTTGGAGCAAATGGTTGAGGGATCTTGCTATATTTGACAATCCATCCACAAACCTTCTATAGCAACTGCAGAACCCCAGGAAAGATCACAGCTCTGTGATAGTTTTGGATATGGGCCAAGATGTCACCACTTCAACTTTGCTGGGGATTTGTGGATATTCCTTTGGCAGACACTACATGTCCCACATAGGTCACTGAAGGTTGGAAGAACTTGCATTTGTCCAATGACAACTTCAGGCCTTCCTTCTCAATCCTGTCCAATACCTTCATCAGTCTTTCTTTGTGCTCCTCTAGGGTCCTTCCAAAGATGATGTCATCCAGGTAGACTAAGACTTCCAGGAGATGCATGCCCCCAACTGTTCTTTCCATGATTCTCTGGAAAGTTGCTGGTGCATTTGATAAACCTTGAGATAGACGATCAAACTCAAAAAAATCCCAAAGGGGTGATGAAGGCAGTCTTCTCTTTATCTTCTGGATGCATAGAGATTTGATAGTATCAACTCCTTAAATCTAGCACACTGAACCACTTAACCACTTACTGCCCACCAGGCAATTTAGAGCATCTTCAATCCAGGGAGTTGTGTACTGGACTGGAATGGTTCACTGATTCAGAGTACGATAGTCAACACACATGCAAATTGACCCATTCTTTTTCCTGACAATGACAATGGGAGAGCCATATGGACTTCTTGACTCTTGAATTATCCCTGTGGCTTTTAGTTCTCCCAAATGTTTTCTTAAGTCCTCCAGGTCTCCTGGAGCTACTCTTCTGGAATGTTCCCTGAAAAGCCAGTCCTCTTTTACTCTTATTCGGTGTTCTGCACTTTTTGCATGGTCCACATCTAGTTCACTAGTAGAAAAACAATTTTTCTTTTTCATTAGTAGCTCTTTAACTCTGGTTAGTCATTCGGGGGCAAAAGACCATCTCCTATATCAATATCTTCCAGCTTCAACTCGTTAGCCCTGCTCTCATTCCTTCTCAACACAGAAGCAGGTAAGGAAATGGCAGCATAAACATTTCCCAATCACACTTGTGAATGCAAGACAATGGAGTACTTCCTTTATTCTTTAACCCCACAGGCAAAGTGTCATAATGATGCTTTAACTTGTCCGCAGGCCAAACTTCCGGGACTAGTTCCAGTCCTGGTGGCAAGTCAGTTTCTGAATCCGTTTCCATCATGAGATGAGAGGAAACTGTTTGTCCACACATCCTCACCTTGGCTTTCAAGCAGGTGACCTGACCAGGATGAATTATATGTTCTTTCCCAGACAGGGTCCACACATGACCAATCTCATCTGTCTTACTATCCTTCTCCCTTTGAAGGGCACAGAAAACTGGTCTCAATAGAGGATGTAGTGTTGGGTGTCCCTGGGTCAACTGAGGCATTAGCATTCTTCTGATGAGGTCAGTATTTGTCCCCACTAAAATAGATGCTGAATCCTTTCCTTTTAGCCTGGGGCACACAACAGCGAGTGTTTCAAAAACTTCTGTTGACCCAACAACTGAAGTGGAAAATTCTAACTTGAGTGAGACATAACCATCATAAGGGAACTTTGTGTCACTTAGCCCCCAGATCTCCAAATCTTCTAACTTTCCAAGTGGCAAATGCTTTAAGTATTTTTGGTAGAAGTCTCTGTACAGAATGGTGATTTGTGCACCAGTATCCAACAGGGCTTTACTATACACTCCTTCCATTTTTACTGACACGACAGGGGATGATCCCAGTAGGCCATCGGGTAGTTTCTGGTGCTGTTCAGCTGTATGGCAGTCAGCATGCGGTTGAGGTACCACTGTCTGACCTCACCATTTTAACGGATAAGACTCTTGCTTAGTAATGCTTTGCAGTCACAGGTGCTGAGATTTTGGCTGAGATTGCTTTCCAATTCAGTTGTTCACCTCAGATGAGCTAGAAGTGTGCATAGTAGGTTGTTTCTCTCCCCTATTACAAAGGTTTGTGTCAAAAGGAGATCCAGAATGCTGTCTTTTGATGTTAGATTTTATGGAGCTCTTTGTAACTGGGTACTCAGCTGTCTCCTTCACTGAGGCCCTTTGAAGTTTCCCTACATTGCACTAGCCAATAATAGTTCATTCACTTTTTTCAAGTTCTCTGCATTAGGACACTGTCACTTTATATGTCCTGCTTCCCCACAGTGAAAACAAAATCCAGTAGGAACTCTGAACATTGGCTGGTTTGGTTCTTCCCTGAGTCCTTTCATGGAGGTATTAGCTGATGTATTCCTCCCTTCAGCTAAAGTTACCACGGCTTTCTGCAATTCTGCAACTGTCTTGGTGACTTGAGATATGTCGTCGGTCAGGGAAGACACCCGGATCTGCAACTGTAACTCCTCTACATTGCGGACACTCTGGGTCATGACTCCTGTTTGAGTAGTGAGCATGGCTATAGGCTCCTGCTGAGGTTCACTCAGTGTTTTAGTTGCTGTTGAACACTGAGATTTGGCTTCCAACAGGGCTTCCTCTTCCCTCACCTCTTTAACCAACTGAGAATAAGTTAGAGTCTCTTCCCTATTTCTCATCCTCATTTTCCACACAATGCAGTCCATAGCTTGAGCTCCCTGTAAAATTTGTCCAATCTGTACTTGGTCAGCTACTTTCAGATCCACCCCCTTCTTTAGAATGATCTGGTGGAGCATTTTTTCTAATTACTTAATGTAATAAGATAGTTTCTCACCAACTTCTTGGTATGTATGTTCAAACTGATACAGTAGGTCAGCAGCCCTCTCGGTCCTTCCAAACACATCCTGCAGTACTCCTAAATAGTCCTTGGCCGTGAAATCTTGCTTACCCATCTTTAGGTTGCGTATGGTATCTGCAGCTAATCCCTTTAGACTTTCAGCTATCCGATTGTGAAGCCTGATCCATCCAGGATTCAAAATCTTCCTCTCCCTGAGGTGTGGGTTGTTTGCCAGAATAGAAACGCAATTTGCAGTAGCCAAACCCAGTGAATGGCTGTGTAGGCTTTAAGCATTTTTCTACAATACTTCCCAAAGCATTCAAAACTTCAGGCCCTATAGTATTTATGGGCAGTGAAGCTTCAGCTTCTGGTGTAAGGTTCTGACCTACTTGGATAGCTTCCACAGGTATTTTCTCTGTTGCTGAGGTAGTGCTCAGGGATTATCACATGGACTGCACTCTCACCTGAAATTTGTACACTCGAAGGTATGTGCTCATACATTAAAGGACTTTTCCATTCTAATAAGGCCAATGTGCTCTGCTCGGTACAGTCCATAGCCCTACAACTGGTAAGGATCCTGTGACTTGATGTATTTGCATATCAGTCCATGTGACTCCTGGCAACACCAGAACTAAGCAATGCTCTGACTGAGCATTGTGCTGTTGCACCACTTAGCGGCTACTTCTGGGTTCATGTTTCTGCTGAATTTGCTTTTCGTACATACAGGGGAATAGGGTGAAGTCCAAGGCAGTACAGGCAATCCCAGACGAGCCCCTAAATGTAGTGCACCCACAGGTGTAGCTGAAGTAGATATGGGTTCCTTCCTACCTGACTCTGGTGACACCCCTATAGGCCCAACACACCAAGGTGGCAAGAATGACAGATTTTATTCTAGGTAACACATCTAGTATAAAAGGCAATAGCACAACCACAAACCAATTATTTCAACATTGCACCAGTTAGCAATAAGGCAAGGTGAGATATGCATGCAGTGAAAACATACATTCACCCTCTTCCCCAGGACTCAACAGAAAAAGGTCTTGACATTCAAACATGCACAAAGAAGGCAATATTGATGAGCAGTAAATCTTTATAATGCAGCAATACAAACAAGGGGAAAATGCAAGGTCATTAAGCAATAAGAGAGTTATAATACAATACAGATATGAGAAAAATGCAATGTCATTGAGCAGCCAAATTCTTGAAGGCAGCAGTCCTAACATGGGCAAAATGCAATGTCATTGAACAATGAAGATTTATAATTCAACAATACAAATATGAGAAAATGCAATGTCATTGAGCAGTACTAACACCCTCCACCCCCTTGATAAATTCTAAACAGACCAACTATGAAACATTCTATTTTACCCTGTTCACTGGTCAGTGACTACTTACAGTCTTGCTGCCGGCATGATGGGGCCCAAGTTGGAGCTCATATGGATCCCATTTATTTGTAATCCACAAAGCATTTGGGGGGGAGTGTGAATCCACAATCTTATAGAAATGGCCAGAGCCCCTCATCACTCCATTGAGAATATCTTAGTGACCAGGCACTGTGGTTCCTCTGATGAGAAAAGTAGAAAAATCACCTGCCAGAACTCTGGTAATCATCTATGGCTTCTCTGTACTAGGCCCAAATGAACTCCTTTTCTTGCTGAATCATATGCAGGAGTGGAACTACTGGTTTCAGACTTCTCTCCTGATTCCACAAAACACCAGCATCCAGGATTTCAGCAAAAGACAGACACAATCTGCTACTTCACTTCCCTATCCCAAATTACCAGAAAAGAAAATCCAGTCATGCTGCAAGGCCCTTTTTCCCTTTCGCTACCTGTTTCAGTCTTCCCTCCTTCAGCTAGTATCTCAGTCTCCTCTTTCACTTTCGAAATTGTCTTTTATATTCCTCAAAAGAGCTCCACCTTGTGGTATAATGAAAAACTACAGTCTATTACTTCTACAATGAAATGCAGTGTGAGCTACACTTGCACAAATAAAACTATAGCCTGCTGAATTCTTGCAGGCATCAAAGCTTTTGCATGATGCTGCCAACACTGGCAATGTGATCAGCAATTTATGTTCAAGGTGTATCTCTAAGTGTGTTACTGTAAATATTGAAAAAAGGAAGAGAGCTGCCCACTGTGGGATTCATAAACATCATTTGTCACAGTTCTGATACTGATAACAGTGGGTCAACAGCCCCCCCTCCTTTCATATTTACAGAAAAACATGCACATGAATGTTCTCTGGCCAGTAATACTTATATAGACACCATACCTAACCATGATACAATAGTTCCTACTCCAGCCACTCTACCTTGACACCTAGCAACAGGTCTGCAGAGTTTGAACTGCTATGAAATCTAACCATTTCACATTTAAAATACAAACAGAAGAAGTAAGATATGAACATATGAACAGCCATCAACATACACAGAGTTTACTAAGCAATTATGGAATGGAAGTAAATTGCCAGGCCTTTCATCTGTATCACACACACAACACATGTAAAACTAGGAAGGATTTAGTGTGACCAATTCACCTACTGGATATCTTTGGAAGGTGAGAGGAAAAAAAGAGTACTTGTGGAAAACCCAAATGAATACAGGGAGGATATACGGACTTTGCACACAAGGTGCCCCATTCAAGAAACAAACCAAGGAAACTTCCAAAATTGATACACACTAATCAATAGCTGAACTTCAGCTATACCAGTGTGAAAACAGAAGCTGAGAAAAAGGAGTGTAATTGAAACTGTTTTGTGTTAAATTAAATTACTGGCTAGTACGCACACTGACTGGATGCCAGCAAAGAAGATATTTAGAAAATCAACCTGAAAAAGTGAAGATAAAGCACTGTCTAGGAAGGATTCTGAACTTGTTCAGCAAAAAGCAGTTCAAGCTTCAGTTTTGATTCAAGAGATGGCTTCTAGTAATTTACAGGAAAAATAAATCAAATGTACTCAGACGTAATTAAAATAAATGAAACATTTTAGGGATATGTCAACTTAAACAAGAAAAGGCTAGAAAAAATAGAAGAGGCTTTAAATATCTGTTCAGATGAAGTTGTAAAACTGCAAAAATTAAAGGATGAAACAAGGAGAAATCCGGCTGAGTATGATGCTTCTAAAAGAAGAGCTGTTTCAAAAAATAATGAGTTAAAAGACAGAGCATACAGAGAAACCTGAGGTTTTCTGCTGCACCAGATAAACTGAAATGAACATTCTGTATTAATTTTCTGAAAGTACAAATAAGCAACTGGACTGGTATTCCACAGTAGGATTTGTTAAATGAAAGGGCAGATCAAGTGTATGCTCCAAACCTGGACACGAGAAAGTAGTCAAGACCTATATTAGTAAAGATACCAGCAGAAAGAGTTCACAGAAGGGCAAAGTATTAAAAGCTGCAGACAGAAGAATGTTTGTAGAAAATGATTATTCACTTGTAAACCAGACAGAAGAGAAGAGGACAGAAGCAAATTTATCCCAGCAATCATTGAATGTGTGTCAGAAGGGCAAAGTATTAAAAACTGTAGACAGAAGAATGTCTGCAGAAAATGATTATTCACTTGTAAACCAGGCAGAAGAGAAAAGGAGAGAAGCAAATTTATCCCAGCAATTACTGAATGTGTGTGTGATTCACGCTGCTGTATCCAGCTGTCTTCAGAGTATTTTTTCCTAGAAGAGTGAAGATATTTTTACGCAGAACAGGCTAATGAGGAGATAAAAAAGTTTATCCAATATAAAGTGAACCAGCAAGCAGAAGAAGGCTTTGCTTCTCATTCTTCTAACAATAAAGATCATAGGGAGACTTCCAATGTTCCAAATGCAAATGCTTAAGAGACCAATAAAATCACAGGAGTTTACGAGAAGGACCAGGAGTTCCTTGGACATAACCAGAGTCTGGTGTTGGGTGCATGAGATGAACAGATCACCAACATTGAAATTAATGAATAAGTGGGAGACTATAAAGCATCAATGACATTTGTGAAAAATGGCTTTGCAAAGCAAGTGGCTGAAAAAGACTGGACTTTTTTTAATTTTGTTAATCTTGTGCATAGCATACACAACTCATTATGTCATTAATGCTCAGAAGCACCTAAAAGGAGGAGATGTAACTCTAAGTAAAACATTTTTGTTCTTATTAGTATTTGTATAAAACCTTGCATTATATAAACTGCATGTTATGTACAGTAAAGCAGTTTTTTTTTTATGTGTGAGAGGAGTCTTTGCAGTGACTTTGTATGTGTTAAAGATATTAAAGCAAGCAAGTACTTTTTTAGTTGTAAAACATATAGGTGTTACTGTATAATGAGAAGAAAGGGTGGACAAAGGCAAGTTTAATGTTAAGATGTTGTGATCTTATGCTGCTGGGATGCAGGTAGGGTGTAAAAGTGCAATAATTATATTAAATGTAGAAATAAGATACATTCTCTTATTTTTACAAGGGTGAATGTCTAGATTTAATGCCCTAGGCTTACGTTATAAACAAGTGGTTTTGTAAGCAAGTAGGCTTTAAAAATAAGACAAAATGATGAAAGCCATGAAAACTGCTAATTTTTTTGCATCTGCAAAGATATTAGCTTGATTTTTTCATCATCAAATGTTCATTGGGCATCAAAAATTCTGCAGCTAAAGGAAGCTACACATTCTGTTCTGAGTGCACTTTACAAAGATTAATGACTGAGTGCATTTCTATGGAGATGCATGTTCTGCATGTGCAAGCAATTAATCTTGAGAGTTCTGAGCATTCTTTGCTGAGGGAAATGTAATATTTAAAGGCACAATGGCATGCAGATCAGTGAAAAATAAAGACTGAAATTATGGGAAGTGAATAAAAGATAGCAGCCTCCCTAGCAGCCTTAATACTTTAATGTATTTAATAGAACACTACACAATTAAGTTTTATTTAAATATAGCCAGTGCACTTTTTTAGGGCTAAAAGTTAATATTTTCTGAAAGCATACAAGCTGTTTTTCACATCTAGGAGGAGAATAGAGATAAGAAAAGAACAGACAACAATCAGTTAAGTGGGAACATAGATTTTAGAATGCACTTTAGCCTGGGTAACTTTAATTTTAGATTGGGAAATGCCTGTGGATGCAGCTGCCGATTTGGGGCAATTGCACCTAACTGGAGGGTTAACTTCATTTTTTGAAGATGGGCATAGTTTTGTGTGTTTGTTCTAAGTCAATAGGGGATGGGGTGTTTTGAAAATGTATTTATATATTTATGTATTTATTTATGTATTTATTGCTTGAGAGTTTTCATTAAAACAAAAAGTCTTAAAAAATGTGAGATTGGTTGAAATGGAGATGAGAAGAAACAATTCTATAAAAATTCAGCCAGCCATACATTAGTGTGTGCATGTGACACAAAGCTTGGAAATACATATTCAAAAACTGTCATGTATAATAGGTGTGAACAATAGCTTTTTTATCATAATGGCTATGCATATTATCCTAGAACATAAATGGCCTTACAGGTATAGACAAAAAGAGTACTGAACTATCTTAAGAAATGCAGAATACAAATAGTAATGCTGCAGCAGACACATTTGGAAAGAAATGAGCATGTGAATTTGACAAAGAAATGATTTCAGAATGGATATACAGAAGAATATATGGGACAAAGGAAACAGGGAGTAATTATATTAATTGCTAGAGGGCCTCCAATAGTAATACAGAGGAAACAAATGCAATAATGGTATATTTGTGGTAGTAGGGCTATTGGCAAGGGATGAAGCTTACACTGGCATGTATTTATATTCCACCAAAACTGTTATTATAAAGCTTAAGAAAATTTATGGAGAATTAATTAGCTTTCAGCAGGAATATTACTTATATGTGTGGAATGGAACTTGATTTGCAACAGTGAGGAAATATCAGGGGGATATATTCTGAGGAAATTTCTAAAAATATTTGGTATGGAATATGTGAATTCAGAAGTAGAAACTAGGGCAGAATTTATATATGTATTCCCAAGGTACAATAACTGGGCTAGACTAGAGAGAAATTATATTTCACAGGAGCATTTGCATTTAATTGAAAGCTACAATACACATCCAGTATCTATTTTAGATTATACACCAAAAATAAATTAAGATAAGAATCCAGGGTAATTATGTAAAAATCAGTCACTGGTGCTTTCCCAGCTACCTGTTAAAAAGAGATGAATTTAAGGAATGGGTAGTGGAAATTATTCAAGAGTTATTAGGAAAGACAGAAATATCCTCAGAAGTAATAGCTAGTGAGTGGGATAAAATAAAAATGGAGTTTTAAAACAGGGAAGAAATAGGGGAAAGATATATATTGTTAAGAATTAATAGGAATTACTAAGATGGGCTGATAAAGTTTAATGTATTACAGAATAAGGGGAATCTCAGAGATCAAGAAGAGGTGCAATTACAGAGTGCTAAAGAGAAAATAACAGAGTATCTGGATAATATGCATGAGTTTAGAAATACTGCTGTTAAGCAACTATTTTTTAATAACTCTAGAGCACAAAAACTTTTAGCACAATGACTTATGCAACAGAAAGTAGAAAGGGTTGTTGCCAAACTTAGGGAGCTTATAACAAGAAAAACAACTAGAGATACTGCAAGAGATTTTAGAGATATTTCAGAAATATTATGAAAATTTGTATAGAGAAATGTAGAAATCAAGAAAAAGAACAAATGGAAACATTTATGGAAGACTTAATTATACTAAAGTTATAGGTAGGTGAAGCTCAACAACTAACAGTTAAGATAGGAGAGGATGGGATAAAAACAGTGATGTATAATAAATCTGCAGAAAAGTCTCTAGGAACAAATGGTAGTACTGTGGAAGTTTGGAAGTTATGAGGAAAGAAACTGATAAAGATCTTGAAGATTTTGTTTAACATTATTTTAAAAGAGGAGCAGCACCAACATCTTGGAAGAAAGCTGTGATTGCTATATTACCTAAGGATGGTAAAGACTCATCAGACTCAGATTCATACAGACTCATTACATTTTTAAACCATGATTATAATGAGTTTATATCTTTACTAGTTATAGAATGGCAAAGGTGTTGCCAAACTTGATAGATGTGGATCAATGTGGTTTTGTGGAGGGGAGGCAAACATTTGACAATATTACTAGAACAATGATGACCCAGACAGAATCTGAATAGATGGGTCTTAATGCAGATAAAGCATTCTGCACAGTAAGCTAGGATTTTACAAGTAGAGCTGTGACGTCCCTGCATTGGCCCAATAATCAAGGGGCCTCAATCCTCATCACTGGCAACAGTGGGGAATGTACACGCTGGGAGGATGACAAGTACACACAGTAAAGTACAATTTCCCTTAAGCACACACAGAGATCACAGTCAGTTTGGGGCTAGTTTCTCCCTCTTTCTCCAGATCCCCAATAAGACTCCCCACTGGCACAGCTATAGGGTTGAGATCTCAGCTGAGTGGCCAAAAAAAACCCTCCAGCACCCTCTCTGTCCAACCAGTGCTTTATGTCCCTGTCCAAGTAGCTGACACACACACACTTTGAGGTTTGATTTATACACACACACACACACACGCACACACACACACACACACACACACACACACACACACACACACACACACACACACACACACACACACACACACACCTGGGAAAGGCTGGCACAGGTTTACTAGCTATGCCCCCTTCTGCCCAGACTATAAGGTAGTTCCAGCTACCACCAGCCACCTTATCAGCTACTATAAGACCCTTAACAATCCAACTGTGTAATGTTACTATTATTCAAATGGTAGTCTGACCAAGAGCATGGCTATTTAGGAGTGGCCTGTACAGTGTCACCATATAGATATGCAAGTACTCTCAGAGCTTAAATATGTCTCACAAATATCAGCAACAAAGATAAGTTTAAATATATTTAATAATAAATAATAAAAGAACAAGACAATACACAGTAAATCAACATAGTAACTTCAAAGTTCAAAATCACAGGAAATATTTAAAACAAAATTGCAGGAGAGTCTCAAATAAAGAAAACATCTAAGCTATACTTTACTATATTCCTACCTGACTCTAAAAGCATTACTATGTCTTAGAAACTTCCTTATAGCAAGGCAAGTACAGAAGTGGTGATGAGTGGATGTTCTTGTTACGTCCAAGACAAAATACAAAATGCACAGTCTCTCCCTAAGAGAGTTCCTAAATTAATATCAAATATTACTACTGGGTTAGCTTGGATGATATCACTTTTTGTCATCTGACTTTTAGTTCCGAAGCTAAACCCCCTTTGTCAGAGACTAACAGAATTTTAGTATCTTCCCGTGACAAAATACATATCTATCAGAAGTTTGCAGATTCTGGAGTTCATAAAACAATAAAACACTTCTGCATCTTAAACCTGGTAATTACTTCTCCGTCAAGACAATGCAAAAAACTTCTAGCTTTAGACATTGTGTCTGCTACTGCATTGAAACTGAGAGATAACATCACTTTTATTATGTGGTTATGAAAAAAATTAATTTCAACTATTTTCTCTAAATTTTTTTTAAGTTAAACTTTTATGTCTCAGTTGCCACTGTTAAAACTATATACATTTACATAGCTACAATAGTTTATATACATTTCTGTTCTAAGCCAGCAGGGCATGCTGTGGTTACATTTTAGCTCAGTACATAAGATACAGTTCTGTATAAATCATATCAATATTCAGAAATGACACAGAATTATTTATCAATAGCTGGACTGGCAGTGTGACAATGGCAATGGTAACATTTGCATTCCCTTATAGAATATTAAGATTAATTAGAAGGATATATAAAGGCTCAGAGACAAGAATTAAAGTGGGAGGGTTTCCCTCTGATATGTTATGTTTGAAAAGAGGAACCAGGCAGGGCTGTCCTATTTCCCTTTCTTATTTGCTTTATATTTAGTGCAGTTGGCACAGAAAATAAGGGACTCAAAAATTCAAGGGTATAATTGGTATAGTAATCAAGAAGAGTTGGCTTTATTTGCAGATGATATTATATTTTATCTGATAAATCCAGAAAAGCACATTTCACTGTAGCAGAACATTTTTAGACAGTTTCAGGTCTTTTCACAATATAAAATTAATGAAGATAAAACAAAGGTTGTATTCATAAATTATGTACCCACACAATAATTGGTTAACTAGGATATGTTGATCATTGCAATAGGACAAGCTGGATTAGAATTACCTGATTCGAAGGGATATTTTACAGGTACAGAGCTAATCCTCATATACATAACATAAGCAGAAGATTTTCATTTAAAATGGAAAGCAATGATGATGAAGGGGGGGTTGAAGACATAAAGAGAGAGTGAGATTTGGAATGCAGACCCATATTTCCTATATTATAGAGCCAACATTTTTTTTAGATTTGATGGATTTGTTGTTCCAGCAAATTTCAGGTGTGGCCATGGGTTCTAGAGTTGCACCATCTTTGGCCAATCTAGTTATTGCTATGTGGGAGATTAAATTTTTGGTCTCACATCCTTTGGCAGCCAACATTTTGTTGTATAAACATTACAGTGATGATTGTTTTTCCTATGGAAAGGTGAGTTTGAGATATTTTCTTCTTTTGTAACAGATTTAAACAACACTACTGATTTTCTTAGATTCACTGGGGGGGGGGGGTTCGGTAAGGCCAGTGATTTTTTTGGATGTCCACTTGGAATTTGACTCCAACAATTTGGTGTTTTCTAGTAAGATTTTTAGGAAGTTAACCTTTGTCAACCAGTATTTATACAGGGACAGCTTGCACCTGCAACACATGAAAAGGGGAGTTGTTAAGGGCCAGTTAATATGGTTAAGTTGGTTGACTAGTGATCAGTCCACATTTGTGTTGGAATTGGGTAAGTTTGTAAGTTTTTTACACAGAGAGGGTATGATTCTTTTTGGCTTAAGAAGATTGTGTCTGAAGTCATGAATTTACGTGAGAGCCCTGCTAGTCCTATTCTGAAAGTATGTAGGAGTTCAGATTTGATCTTGGATCATAGTTCTGATAGATATCGTTTGGCTTTCCCCATCTTGATTTGTAATTACATGAGTGCCATCAGATGTATTATTATGGAGAATTGGAAAGTGTTGATGAGACACTCAGATTTGGTCAGAATTTTAGGTGATAAGCCTTTGTTTACCTACAAAATTGTAGTTAATATTAAAACTGTTCTTGAAAGAAATACAATAGACCACACAAAGGTTAGGCACGAATCATTTGGTACCTTTTCTTGTGTTCATTGCAGAGAATGTAGATATATAGTTATAATTCTGCTTCCACTGAAATAAAACATTTTAGGAAGAGTATTTGGGCAAAAGGTCGTTATAGCTGTGACTCTACATTTGTTGTCTATGTTGCATTGTGCAATTCTTGCACATGTTTTTACATAGGCAAGACTATTAGGACTTTGGGTAGAAAATTTTACGAGCATGTTTTAGCCATTAGAAATAAAGATATGGCGAATGCTTTAGCATGACATGCTGTACTTTGTAACAACTTCAAAAAGTTTTAATTTTTTGTGCTTGACACAGTAGATTCAGGTCCATTTAGTAGTGATTTTAAGACTTTATTGGAGTGCAGGGAAAGTAAATGGTAGATTTCTTTATGTGCTTATCACTTTCCTGGGCTCAATGAGACTACTAATATTGTGTTTTTTACAAATGCAAAAACTGTAAGAAAAATATTTGTGTGTATTAAATTTATGTTTATTTTACATGTATATAAATGTAGTTTTCAATTTGTCATTATAAAAATGTGATTTTTTTTGTTATGTTAAAGTAATTTTTTAGATATGTTAAATTGTGTTTGTTTTTTAAATTAGTCTATTCAGACTAATGATCTATTACTTCATTCTGTTGGTTTATGTTGTCAAGTGACTGTTGTATAATAAGGGTGCTTTAGAAACAAGATGTTTATTTTCTGATGAAGTTTGTTGTATATTAAATCGAATGAAAGCCCTTAAAACATCTTGGAGTCTGGCTCTTCTCCTTGTGTGGCATTGCTGTTTACTGGCTGTTTATCTGGTATTTTAAATGTTGTTTAGTCTTTGTTCACTGGAACTTCCTAATATTTTGTATTTTCACTTCATTTACTTTATTATATGAATATAATAACATATTTCTTCATTTTATGCATTGCACTCAGACTATGCATTAAATAGGTCCATGTAATTCACACATTATCCTAATTAAGAAATGCTTAGTAAAACTAAATAAAAATAAATAAATAAATAAATAAATAAGAGATGGCCGCACTCTGACAGGCAAACAGATGTTATGAAATGGAATGTGACATGTAATACGATTTTTCTGTTTTATTTTTCAGATAAGACCAATTGCATTGCTCATTAAAAAGATTTACCACTTATCTGTTGTGGAATATTGTCTAAAAGATCTTGCACCAGGAAGTTACCATACTGGGAGATATACAGTACATATTTAGAATACTGCCTGACTTGTAGTCTTTCACCTTTGTAACATAATCCAGATATGTCACCAGTTCATCAAGTAACTCAATGCAACAATAACAAATATTAGTCAGTGCAATGCATTATTTCCTTTTAAGAAAATGACAGAAGAGAAGAACAAGATGTGAACTAAGAGAAAAGGTTACAAATAACAATGTTCAAATACCAGTAGCAGGCAGTAAATGTTACATCTCTGGGAGATGTACTTTTTATGGATGGCAGGTGCCATACCACTCGTGAAAACCTTGTACTCTTTTAATGTCTAAAGTTGCATCATAAAATCTCCCTGGAAGTATTAGCAGTGCAATACATGATGCCTCCTCTTCTGATACCTTGCCTAATATTCTTGTTATAGGAAACTGCAGTGTATTTGCAATGCAGATCAGCAATGCTTCATGTTCTTCTGCTCAATCTCATCTGTCTCTGATTCTGCATCAGATGTTTATCATGTCACTATGAATTTGTTATGATTTTTTTAAATAACAAAATGTTATTTTATATACTCCAACTCAAAGACATACTCTCAAACTGCAGACATTGAAAATAGGAACAAAGGCCCTTCAAAATTAGGTACATCCTGCTAAAAATTTGGACATCTAATTAACATAAAATTTGAATACCAAATAGCACATAACTCTTTCTGCTTCCAGTAGTAATGTGGGATTCTACTGAGAAACACATATTTACAAAATAGAGACTGACAAAAGTGATGGAAAAATGTACACACATTATCAAAAGGACAGTGTAAAATCTGGAGACTTTAATAAACTGTATCACCAAATTCTACCACATGAGGTCACTTACTTTGTGCTTCAGAAAATGTGAGATGTAAGATGTGTGTCCTCTTTCTTTAAATTATTGTTGCTATAAAACCTATAGTATGTTGGTTATGTAGTGAGACTTTCTGTGTAGTAGACATCTTTAGAAATCACATGTGATGAAAAATGTGTGCTTACATAAATCAAGGCTGAAAATAGAGACATACCTCCAAAAACGGAGACATTCTGTACAGGGCTAAATCAGGCCTGAAAAAGGGAACTTTCCTCCAAAATAAGGAGAGTTGAGAGCTCTGCTCACAAAGTATATTAACAATAAATAAAAAAAAACTTGAATCACAAATGCATAATATTCCCAGTTCAAGCACTTGGACATAAAACAAAACTGAGTTATTTAAATAAAGGATGATTTTTTTTTTGATAAACCCAATAATAGGGGCTATATTATATATTCAAACTTTCTAAACTTTGAATCCCATATGTTCGATAACATATGATCAAAGTTTAAAAGTTCGAATATATAATAAAACAAAAAAGAAACTTACCTTAATGGTGCAGGAAGGGGGGCAAGCCCTCCTGCACCCCCAACATGGGGGAACTGTGCTCCCCCACACCCCCTCTACTTAAATATACCAACTCCAAGATCGCACTTCAGTGCAGAAAAGGGAAATTCTCCCATTCTTCACCAAACGGCGCCATTACGTTTAACCTTTGAACGCTTGACATTTCGATCATATGGTATCAACCATATGCCATTCCAAATTTCAAGCATTCTTGGTTCTAATAGAAACCCCAATAATAGCATGGTTAGGTCGTCGGGACTCAGAGTAACAACCAGCTTTCTGATACCAAGAGTTATCTAAACCTTGTTCTATAGATTTTGCTTCACAGTTCATTTATTAGTCGTAACTATTAATAAAACCTGTACAGTTCAACAACTCATCACCAGAAAGCAAACTTTAAACAAAAGAAAACAACAACATTTTATATTCTTTACACCAACAAGAGAAGGGTAACTGAGAAAGAATTAGGGAAAACCCTTACTTGTGTTACTCATGAAATGACCTTGTCTACAAGAACGCATGTTGGGAAATACATTCTTCCCCTCAACCTATGGCAATATTTGTTTAGTCCAGCCTGTCACCTTACCCCCTGTTAACACTCCAAACCAACATGAAAAGCTTTTCTCCCAAGGCTCACATTCCAAAGCCTCCACTTTTTATCCTTATTTGACTAGATATTCTAACCAATGCAACCATTTGCTCCTCAGCTTCTTTGATGACTCTGCCTTTGCTCAAAACATTTTACATTGATATATATATCTGTCAGTATCTTTTCCATGTCTTCAGCCATAGATGGGTCTTTAACTTCCAATGCCTTGTAACCACCTTTCTTGTAGAAAACATCAGAATGTCTAGTGGTGATTTTTCTCCTCTCTTCTCCTCTGCCATTCTTGTCATATAGAGGGCTCAGACAAAGACCTACTATAGCTGGCCAAAATGTCATCAGTCATTGCCTACAGGGTACGTGTAAAATAATCACATTTCACAACAAAAGTGTTCTAGCAACAGATAATGTTGTCAAGTAAACATTATAATACATTGAAATAAATAGTTTTCACTCATTGGATTCCCTTTCAATTGTAAACAGTTAACCCGTCTCCAGTGAAATATGAAAAAGGGGAAACATTTTAACTCAAAGTGAGGGGCCTTAAGCCTTTATCAGGATTAACTTCTATGGCACTAATGTGCCTCAAGTCATGAGGCACACCATGAGAAACACATACATTCTTTATAGCATATAGCACCAACTATGCCAATCCCACAATAGGATCATAGGAGGTTATTAGGCTAATGGCCTGAGGACCCTTACAAGTCTAGCCAAGTTCAACCCATGTTCCCAAGGGTGTATGGTTCAAGCAGACACTAAAATCAGCATCTATGGCCCCTGTCTAAGAGGGACACAAGTGGAATTATCACTGAGTGTGCCAACCTCTGAATAAAATATTAAATTGAGGCCTCATCTGCCTGAGTCGGTGATAGCTGAAATAGATCAAAAAGATTATATGGTACCTATCAAAAAGCATAGGAGAATTTTCCCCAGTTTCATGGCCACATTTCCCTTGGTACATATAAATGCTACCTTAGGTCTCCCTTGAAGAGAGATGACCAACCTAGTGGGACTAACCTAGTCAACAAAAACAAAAAAATAAAAATAAGTAAAAAGAAAACAGCAATACATATGTACATAGATATATAAGATAATCCAAATTGACTATAAGGATGAAAGGCATCAAAGATGTTAAGCAGAAGACTAAAGTTAGAAGAGGTCAATTTCTCTGACAGAGACAAAGAAAACACCAGCTGAGCAACAACTCTAATGTCAACACAAGTCTAAGAGGAAAAAAGTAGTTAGTGCACCATAAATGATGTCATAAATGGATGCCATAGTAAATTATTATAGGCAAGGTGCAACATTCTACTCATCTGATAAAAGATTAGTCATTAATGATTACACAACTGTACTCCGGATGAGCTGTCTGCAGAGCCAAACATACCATCAAGGGCCACCTGCAAAAAATACATTGCAAGAGCTACCAAAGGTGTAAGTCACAAAGACAAAAGATGAGATTTCAATCTGAGAAGTTGAAAAAAGCAAGGTTGCAATGGTGGATAAATTCCTTACTCAGACCAAAAATATTAACAATTTCAATATCCAGCAATTCTGTGGCCCAGCAGAAAAGGCAACTCTGATGCATGAAAGGTTATTAAAAGATTGCGTATAGTAAATGATCCAGTATCAGCTGAAGAGATGGTTACCATGGAACCCTGAATCACAGCAGATCATGAAAGAGTCCTTCTGAAAACTTACCAAAAAATATCTTCTTTCCCACTGCCACCTGCAAAACCACTGAAGCTTCCTGTGGGGAAATAAAAGTTCCAGCTCCCATGAACAACTGCATGTTTAATACTTCAACTACGGCAACTGCAATGTCAGTTTCTTCGGGCTGCAGAGACAGAGAACTGGATTAATTAGCTGCACTTCCACTAGCTGACAAGTATAAAAAATTCTACTCACAAATCTTAACACTACCACTAAACAAGACATGCTGTGACACACATGCACACCAACACACTCGCATTACTAGAATTATCTCCTTACCTACATTACCTAACCCTTACTGTAACCCTAAATCGAAAATACTTGCACAAAGACCAAATCTATCACCTTATCTAACCCTAACCCACACACACACACACACACACACACACACACACACACACACACACACACACACACACACACACACACACCTAATACAATCCCATTTGCCTGTTTTGTTAAAAGAGACATTCAACAAAATGGATGCTTGCACAAAAAAGTCTACGCTTCATTCAGTTGATTGTTCGACAAAATGAACTGCACCCGTGTGTGTGTGTGTGTGTGTGTGTGTGTGTGTGTGTGTGTGTGTGTATACACTCACACACACACATATATTTTATATGTGTGTGTTTATTGGAGATACATAGTAAAATTAAAGAATTAAAATCATAAATAACAAAATTAAAATACTAGTGGTGATTACTGCTTTCATGCAAAATGAATTTCTTTAGATTAAAACAATGTTTATGACTAAACAGCTTGAATTATCCAATAAGTACGATGTGATCAAAATTAGATAACTGACCTTAAAGGATTATCCCTACACAAAACTTTGTATCTCATGTTATCATTAAGGCATGGATAAATGTCTACCTGTATTAACATTTTCGAGTTATACTTCCTTATTTTCAACTTTGTACTTATACCCTCTCTTCTAATAGTGGAAAAAAAGTGAAGGACCCAGAAAGGTAGAGATTTCACTCTGTAATACCTCAAACCTCCTGTAGTGTAGGATCATGGGATATATGCAAATGACCCCTTAAAGGACATACCAGTGTTTCTGGTACATGGCTTCTGAATGTTCATGATATTTTACTTTTTAAGTCTTTATGGGTACCTTCAGGGAAATAAAGTCAAACTCCAAAGCTTTTACATCTATCCTGTATGGTCATTCCAATTCTATTTTATCACTAGGAGTTGAGGGGTGATGGACTCTGATTTGCTGTTTACTCTTCTGCATGTTTGCACCTTTGTGTGCTTTCCCACCTCACAAATGCAGCTTAGCAAATGTTAAGTTATGGTAGATTTATTGATGGTTTTATATATAGATAGCAATGCTCTTGACCTAACATCCTTTTATGAATGCAGTCTGAGCAATAAGGAATACTTCCCTTCACAAATGAGGATGTTATGTTAAACTGTAAAAGAGTACAGTGGACCATCCGCTTTTTGAAGAGGTTTGTTCCAAATATACAGTGTAAGTAAATGGCATGTTGTAGAGGACAAAGGGTTTGTCATTGTCCTTCTGCAAGAGTAACACCTGAGGGTTAAACTAGAGATTGGCATTCTGTCCACAGATGATAGGATGCAGAGGGAATCTAACTTAGGCATAGTGGGTTTTGCAAAAGCATAATGGGTAACTAGAAATTCACTGCTAGTTTGGTACCTGTGCTTCTAATGGACACAGGCAACCTGTAACAGGTTCATCTCCCATGTCCTTGCTAGTAAATGGTTCATTTCCCAAGTCCCTGCTTACACTGCTAAGAGAACCAGAACTTGTCATAGATTTGGGATGCATGACTAGGCTTAAAATGGACCCAGTCGTAATATACACCTATAAACATATACAATCACACTAGACATAAAAGAGTAGGTACCATGCAGTGACTGGCAGGCAAAAGGCAAAGTAGGGTTTTAGGCATAAACAAGTATCTCTCATCTCCCTGCTGGATAACAGTTCTGATTCCTGGATCTTATCTCCTTTATCCAAGGATGTCAGGAAGCAGTGGAATTAATGGACTGATGCTGAATGGAGGCATGTGACACAGTGTCATTATTGCTGGACATAAGTTCAGTTTGAAAATCATTATCATAATTATGTTGGATTTTATTTCCCATTTGGCTTCCTAGCTCCTGTCATTATCTGGATAATTGTGTCAGGTATCAAATCTCTGTAGCAGAAATGTATATAGGTTATCTAATGTATATAGGTTTTATGTTTGTAGGTCTGTATATTGTATGTTATTGTTTTATTCTCTGTTATATCGTTTTCTTGTCTTCATTTGGTTTTGATATAACCCTAATAAAAAGGAATTGAAAAAAAAAAAAAGAAATGAAACATCATCCATGAGTAAGGATACTGTGGTGTTAGGATGTAAATATTTGCTTTGCTGCTGTGTTAGGATTGTTTGAAAATCTGATGACAAGGAGAAGCTTGAGCAGCCTTGAGTACAAGGATGATTCAGCATTACCTTGGCTTTTTGGGAACTATCATTATCAGACAAGCAAAGTCCAGTTTTACCTTCAGAAGAACCCTCTATATCAGAAGAAGAGGAAGAAATACATGCAACTGCTTGCCAGTCAGGGAAACTAAGCTGGTGGTGTCTCCTATGACTTTTTGTTGAGTACACAACATCTTGATCAAAAACAGGATGCTAGTAGTCTGGCTGCACAGTACTAAAGGGTGGAGCTTGAATATGATCCAGGTGCCTAGGGTTCAATTATTGGCTCTGGCACTGGAAAAGCCAGGGAGAGAAACAGGAAGAGAGAGGAGTGAAGGAGTGTGGCCCTCTCACTTCTCCCAGGGGGAGGGTGGGGGTTTACATGCAGTCAGAGGCACACAGGGCAGTGTGACTTCCCTAGAGGAGATCAGAGAGACCACTGCTCATATCACAAGAAGGCTGGGCTTGCTGAAGGAAATGCGCATTCTGGAAATGACAAGGCATTCTCCAGACAATCCACGGCATGCAATCTCAAGCCACCCGTAATGACTGCTTAATGATGTCCTTGTTCAGTCAGCTCTCACCAAGTAAAGTGAACAAATTGGCTGATCGGCTGAGAGAGGGTCTGATGGACACAAAGTAGCAGGGACAAAAATTGCCAGAAAAGAATGTTAACTGCATGACCTTGAAATGAAGTCTTTGAATACATGAGAGTATGATATCAGGACCGAGAACTGAATCTTCTAGGGTAGTATTAGCTGCAATTTTTTCCAGAGTAAGTGAAATCCCAAACCAGCTGTATATTAATGCAAGATTTTACCTGGTCCTATGTATTCTTTATAAAAAGACAATTGTCCAAGTATGTATACACTCTGCTGTTTTAGTGTTAAGTAGGCAAAGAGTAGAGCTAATATTCGATGCTGGTCTAGATGATGAGCCCAGATGAATTGGAAATGTGTATAACTGCAAACAATATTTCCACATTCTGAATATGACATACTTTCTTCGAGTTTTCCTTATGGGAATATGGAGGTAATCATATTCCATGGTTAAATATTCATTGTTCATTAAAGGCAATGAGTGTGTGGTTCAAGCATTCTGAACATTTACAATGAAAGTAAGATGCTACAGTCTAGAATATGTCTCCACTTTCCCAGTTTTAGGGGAACAGTAACAACCTTGCATAAAACCAGGAAACCTACAGTTTATCACAGCCCTGAATAGCAAATCTTGCAAAGTTCACTGCATTGTAGAGTCAGAAAAGATGGAGAAACAGTTTTACTTTTGTTTTCTACCTTCTCCCTCTTATCCAAAACTCAAGTTCTCCCTCTTCTCTAAGGCTGTATGACCTTGGAGTAGGTATTTTTAGAGATAAGCTGTATGGCAGGTTGCTGCCACACTGGGGAAGGATGTTTCCCTGCAAAAAAAAAAAAAAAAGTTTTATGTGCTTTACAACCTTGGGAACATCATTATTTTGAAATGTGACCTCTTGAGGAAGTATGCATTCTGATATAGAATAATCTCTAGTTTACTAAACAAAGCACTATGCACTATTAATCTTAACAAATCCCACAGCACCATTCCCTTATTTTTGGTGTGGTACTAGTTGGATGCTATTGCATGCTTTTTTTTTTTGTAATAATCTTTACTACCTATCTGCCTTAATTTGTATTATTCTTTACAAACACAGTGATCATTGAAGCTACTTGTACTGTAGGAAGGGGCAAAAGGTGCCACTTTGGAGGACTGACCTTTCACCTGTCTTTCCTGCTGAGCATCTGTCTTTGAAAGAAAGATGTTTTTTTGGACAAAGCATTTTTGTAACAGCTGCTTGAAACTTCCATCACTGAAGACATAGCTGTGTCCTTTCCTCCATTTCTTTCAAAATACCTAGACAAGGATTTCTTAATATGGTAAAAGGATTAATGGATGTGTCCATTAATTTTGTCTTTGCATCATCTTAGTATTGCTTTGAATGTAGCTAAGCATGTTTTCTGAGAAATCATCCAAATATAGGGGCCCTGATGTCAACATATCTATATTGCCATAAACACAGTTTGTCGTGTGACTATAAATTCTCTCTGCAATTTAAATTAGTTTCTGAACCCTTTTTTTATATTTCATATCAAACACTTTTTGCATGGTATCACTCACTTTAGAAGTAGATTATAATGATGATAAAATGGGTCTATATCATGAGATCAACATCTTAAAATGTCAACTCTCATTTATTCGACACGAAAATGTCGAACTCCAATTTTCCTGAATGGTCAAATCACAGATTTCTTTCCAACGGAAAGAAATTGGTTGGCCATTCCGTTACACCTGCCCTTTCCCTGACTGTGGTGCCGTCTTGGAGTTAGAATATTCAGTTAGGGGAGTGTGGGGATGAAGCCCCCCACTTAAGTATGCATGTTTTTGTGTGGCATTGGTGTTTGGCCAACCAATTTCTTTCTGTTGGAAAGAAATCAGTGATTTGGCCATTCAGGAAAGTTGGAGTTCAACATTTTTGTGTCGAACAACTGAGAATCGACATTTTAAGATGTCGATCTCATGATATAGACCCGATAAAACATATATGCACATTCATCATTGTCCTAATAGCTGAAATTTATAAAAGGTATATCACCTCTCCAAATTTGTTCAAGATCTAGCTTCTTGATGAGGGATTAGGAAGGGCAGTAGTTCCTTTTGTACTTGCAGAGGCGGTATATTAATTACAGATGGGTCATCTTCAAAGTGTTTGTGTATGTGCATTGTCTTCTTGTAGAAGCCTAATCCACACAGTCTGCTGGCTGTTTTTTGGGAGTGGGAGTTGAGAATCATCAGCTTTTCATACTGTTTTAGTAATGTTTTGGAAATACTCGGTGAAAGAAAATACTGCCTGAGGTTGAAGCTGCCCTTTTTTAACAATGCATTATACCTATTTTGGGGAGGAAACATCTTTAACATCTAACTTGTATGTCTCTCACTAACTGAATTACTTCTCCAAAGGAAATAGCCTCAGGAGTATGAGTAAATGGGAAGAAGAAATGCTGGTAATTCTCTTCAGTATAAAACTCAACTGGAGAAATAGTTTTCATCATATGGAATTTTTATTTTTCAAAGGAAGAGAAGGAGGAAGGGAAATGTTTCCTTTTCTTAGATATTGAAGATAATTTAGACGACAACCTAAAGAACTCTGACTGGTATTCAGTATTGTGTGCCCTTCACTAAGTGACTGATGTTGGCCTGGTGCTTACCATACTTGAACTGGTCTGCTGGTCACCATACCTCTCAACTGTCCAGATATATGCAGAATGTCAGACTTTTGACTCATATTTTTGGTCTGTTGCTCATAAAATTTGGGGTTTTCTGAATTTTTCTGACAAAATCAGTGAGGACTGAATTCACTAAATAATGAAAGGCATTTGAGTTTCAGACTTCATACCCTTTAGAAAATTAATTGTAACACAAGACCTTTTATTCTAGCAACTTTCTAAATTTACAACAGCAGTGTTCAAAATGTGTCTCTATTTCTATGGCTTTGTCCCCCATTATTTTTGGCTTTATCCAGATTTTTTTTGCTAAGAGGTTGAGTGGTATGCTGGTCACCAACTTGTGATATTCGTTTGTTAATATTCAGTAGTTGAGTGAAGTTAATGAAGATGGCACCTGGTCTGAAGAGGGTCTGACACATGCTAGAAAATACAATGAAGACTGTTGAGAAAACATTCAACAGTTATTACCCATGTGCTGATAGACATCTCTGGCTTCTTTATCAAATGAAAGCATGTTGGAGCAACATTACTTTTGCTACCCAACTGTTAACATTATAATATATTAACTTACACTCTAATTTTCACCAGTATATCCATCCATTTTGGGGACCTAACTTTTGCTTTTTTTCTCCCTGTGCTGTAAATACATCTTTTTTTTCTAATAAGAGTTGTGCAGAGCTATGTTGGATAAGTATAGGAAGAAACAAGACAATTTACTATTTTTACACTCCTCATTTGTGCCTCTTAAGTAGTTTACTAACTTAGAAATGTTTTCAGAGTCTTTCTTTTTAGCTTCCATCTTTTCCAGTCTTCTCATTTTCCATCAAAAGTTGAGACATTAAACTGCCTTATTTTTATTATCTTATTAAAGCCAATGTGGAATTCATAATTTCTGTACCATGCATTGTCCGTAACAAAAGTTCATTGTATGGAAGACTTTTGGGCATATCTGCCAGTCAATGTACATTTAGTAATTTTTGCTGATGATGACATCAGCACATTTTTTTTTAGAAATATAGCACATGTAAGCAAATTATGTATGAATCATCCAAACTCATTTGTTCTTATTTATCATTTGAATGGCTGTGGGTGGCAAAACTGATAAATTTCTTACAATGGGAAATACAGTCAAATTAATATGTTTTGAGGTAATACCAGATTTATATGGCAGTATGCAAGCTAATGTCAGTGCCATAAAAGTAAAATGGTATATAATCTCATTTAATACAGACACAAATACCCTAGGAAGCAACTGGCCAGTGGCATTGTCATGGGGGTGACAAAATACTGTAGTGTCAAACAAATGCAAGAATTTGCATAAAAAAAATTTCAGGCTATAACAGTCTTTTTGATTATATGTTTCTTCTTGAACAGTTGCCCCAAATTGATGGTTGCTCCCACAGACACTACATGATCTAAAATTAAGGTTAACCATGTTAAAGTGCATGTTATAGTCTGTTTTCCCACTTACACAAATTGATGTCTATTACTTTCTTATCTCTATTACACTCCAAGATGTGAAAAACAGCTTTCATGCTTTTGGTAAACATTAACTTTTAGTCTTAAGAAAAAGCACACTGGCTACTTTTAAATAAATAAACTATACTGTTCACTCTTATGTTAAATACACTAAAGTACTACAGCTGTTGGGAAGGCAACCATTTGTATAACCTAGTCACTTCTCACAGTTTCAAACTTCCATTTATTTTTCACTGAACTGCTTATCAACATCCATTTAAATGTTAATTATACTGTATCATATGTACAATTCACTCTTCAGGGAATGCAAAGACCATTCATGGTTAATTACTTGCACCTGTAGACTTTTTGACTCCCACTGAAAGCCTTTGTCAATTAAAAAAAATAATTGATGCTTTTGCAAATACAAGAAAGTGCTACAATTTTCTGGCATTTCATTATTGTATCTTATCTGCATATAAACATCCTTTATTGTAGCTTAAACCAAGTAAAGTAATCTAGACACCAAACTGTATAAAACAGGATAATTTATCATAATGTTACACAAAATGTTATCAAAACTTGTTTATACCCCCTACCCTAGTAGCCCAAGATCATAACTTTATATTAACTTTAGCTTACTTCTCTCCAGCCTTTCTTACCTTGTTACAGTATGAAGCCTGGATACCTTACAACTAAAACAAAGTACATTTTGCTATAATATCTTAAAGATATACAACAGTGACATACATGACTCTCCCACCTCATATCTAAAATACACTGACTGTACACTGGACTAAACTGCTTTATAATATAGCATACAATTCACACCATTAATTTCTATACAAATATCAATAAGAACAAAAAGTGTTTTACATACCATTAATTCTTTCAATCCCTTCAATGTCCTTCTAAATATTAATGACATAAAGTGAGTTCTGTGCTTTATAATTCATCTACCAATTTAACACAGTCAAGAAAATTCCAGTCTTGCTCAACCACATCTTTCAAAGCCACATTTTATGTGCCTAATTGTATATTTACTAGGACACATGCCTTACAGTCTCCCATTTATTTGATAATTTCATGGTGTTGCTGGTATTCTACCTGATTATCTCACTCTCCCAACACCAGTTTCTGACTCAAAGTTAAATGTACTCTTTATTCTTCCAGCCTGTTCCTGTGCTTATTTTCTGCTACTCAAGCATTTTCCATTAGAACTTGCAAAGTCTCTCTCTGGGTTTTGTTATTGACAGAAATATTAGAAGCAGACTTACTGCCTCATTTTTGTTAGCTAAACTTTTTTATTTCCTTCTTAACGTTTTCTGCATCTAAAAATATATTTGATCATCCAGGAAAAACTATTTGGAACAAAGCTGGATACAGCATCTTGAATCTCACACCTGCCTCTCAACACTTGCTGATCACTACTAGGATAAACCTGTTTCTTCTCTACATAATGTACAGCAAATTATTTTTCATAAACATTCTGCTGTCTCCATATTTTAATGGTTTTCCATTCTGCCACAGTTTTGTCAACAGCATCTCTTTATGTTGGTATGATTGTGTCTTTACTGATATAGGACTGGAGTCTCTTCCTTCTGGTGTCTCTTGTGTGGCAGGTTTTTCACCACTGTTTTTGAAACAGTTCTTTGTGAGAAGTCTGATGATCATCCAGTCTTATTTTTTTCTTTAGCCTCTAACTTTTGCAGTTTTATCAGTTCACATGAATAGCTAGTTAAAGCTTTCCCTGGGATTCATGAAGCTTGCGCCAGGCGCAGGCGTAGCGTCAGCAATCTAACACCAAATATGGCCACCGAACGATTCAAGTACGAGCTGTTTCTACGTGCACTACCAGCGTACGCCACAGCTGCGCAGCTCCTGGTGCATGTATGCTAATTACCTTATGCGCAGCAGTGTAGCATGCAAATGAAGGTATATAGCAATTCATGAAGTGGTGCAGGCATAGCGTAAGCATGCAGAAATGTAAACTGAAAAAACTGTTTACATTTTTTCAAACATAAAATCGGAGCCATGACAGCAGACCAAACACACAAATTATACTGTTAATATATGCCAATGGCTAAATATATATAGCCACTGGCATAAAAAAACATGCACAACACATAAAAAAGAACATTTAATGTCATGGCCACACTAATGCAAAGTAAAATCGCAGTGCATCAGTGCACAAACGGGATCACAATGAAAATATATTTATATGTAATAAAACTGCAATGTAACACATTTCATGAATTCCCCATAATAGTCAATGGCATGCATGCTACACCACAACCATGGCGCAAGGGTTGCTAAGGGTCTGTGAAGTGTTCTGCTTGGTAACTAGGAATTAGTAGTCAATGCCATGCAAATAAGACAAGTAATACTGAATCGCAAAATCCCCACCAGCATAAGGATGTACCTCACAGCGTAGCAGTACAACACCAAGGTGTGGCCTGGAGATAAAGATGACATCAAGAGAGGGGTGCACCACCTTAGCTGTAAGCACATTGGAGCATTGCTAATCCAGTTTGCCTGTTGCTAAGCAAAGCCGCAGGATAGGGGTGTGGAAGTAGCCATAGCTTTGCTTAGCTGAGAGCACACAAGGTAACCGAAAGTGCATGTGAACGTGGATGAAAACTCACTCGAAACCCGGTAAACGGCTGTGCGAGGCACGCACCACAGCTGAAACAGGAAGGATACGGGAAGACAATAAGGAAATGCTGCAGCATGGTAATTGGAGTACAAATGAGTAATTAATACCTAGGAACCCACAGTGGGCCATTGACAACAGCTAACAAGGCTGCTAGCAGCTACCTGCAGAACAGGAAAGGGGAGGTGCTGTACTGCAAAGAAAAGAGAACTGTCACAGCAGAACAAAGCAAACTTGCAGTAGATCAGCTACATAACACATTTCACTACACAATCCTGGGTTGGGAAAGTACAAAACAAGAAAGCCGGCAGCTGGATGCATGCCTGACAATGGGAGGGGAATCGGGTGGAAAAGTGAAGTAAAGGGCAATAGATGAATCACAGCAGCCAAGCATAATTCAACACCAAAGACCCCACAATAGCAGTACCTGCTGTAAAACCCATAATTAAGATACCCTGCAGCTGGAATTGCACATATACACCCAATTACACCAGCAGCATCCATTGCACAATAGTACCTCACACACACTTGTGTATTCCCAGACACTCTGCATCATTGGTGTATACAGATGGGGAACTTTTAATATGTATATGTTAGGGGCTGCCATAGCTTTGATTCAACAGCATGTGTTGGAGACTGATGGCGGCGTGGAGGATGATGCTGACAACCATCTCAGGCACCGGAGGAGGAGAAGAGTGTTCAGACCCAGGGTAACCTACCAGGGGCTACATGATCTGAAGATAGTAGAGCATTACAGGGTGGACAGGGACACCATACAGCAACTTGTTGAGCTGTGCCAGCCATGCCTCAGAGCCAGAAATAACAGAGGGGAACCCATCCCAGTGGACAAGAAGGTATGTGCAAGCTTGAGAATACTAGCCACAGGTACCTTTGAAAGGCCAACTGGGGATATCATGGGGATCTCACAGGCATCAGCATCCAGGGTACTCTACCAGTTCCTGGATGCCATGTTACTACATGCCAATGAGCACATATACTTCCCCCAAACACAGGAGGAGTTGGCCAGCAATATGCGTCTCTTCCACCATATGGCAGACTACCCGGAGGTACTGGGTGCAATAGACTGCACACACATACACATCAAGACACCACCCAGTGAGCAGGGTAGGCACTACATAAACCACAAGGGATACCCCTCCATCAACTGCCAGGTCATGTGCAATGCCCAGGGCATTATCATGGATGTGTGTGCTGGCAGCCCTGGAAGCTATCACAACTCCCACATCTGGCATGCCTCACAGCTGTATCAGGTATTTTCCAGGGGGGACATCCCATATGGCCACCTGGTGGGGGATGCTGGCTATGCACTGGAACCGTGAATGATGACTCCCATCAGAAATGCACACACACCCATGCAAGAATGCCATAATGAGGCACATGCAAAAACCAGAATCATCATAGAGCGTGTGTTTGGGATGCTGAAATCACGGTCCCATTGCTTGGACATATCTGGGGGAGCCTTGCAGTACTCTCCAGGCATGTGTGCCCACATCTTCATAGTATGTGCCATGCTACACAATATGATCCTGCAGAAACAGCTGCAGCAGGGACAGAATGGTGAAGGCCCTCACAGCCCACCACCATTGCCAAGGGCCCCACAGGCACAGAGGGACTCAGACCACGAACGCCTTGTGCCAGCCCCAGTAGGCAGATGGAGGCATGCCCAGTATGCCCATGCCTTGGCAAAGAGGGAATGTATAGCACAAACACTGACAGTGTAGGCACCTATGGACTGACTCCCTTCTCCACCTGCACATACAGCAAACACGGATGGCACACACACACACACAACCACCTGTAAATTGTCATTTATAGGTGGTCTACTGTGTGCATCCTACATAGGCAGCCCTCAACTATTGTACACACAACTGCCATTGGCACAAGGTAAGTCAATACCTGAACAGTAAATTAAGCTATCAGCATGTGTTGATACTGTATGTATAGGTTCATAGGTGCATAGGTAGGTACATGCCTAACTGCCCGAGGCCATTCATAAGCCTAGTCAAAATGTGTCTGCTGTCGCCACCCCATTGATTAACTAACTGTCCCTCTGTGGAGCAGAGCCAATTGCGGGATCCCTGGGGTGTATCCACTGTTCCCCATAGACTCTCAAGGATTCCCTGGAGTGTTAGTGAGGGGCTCCATATAATGTAATCAGGGATGTAGTTCCAAATCATGGGGAGTACCCGTGACAGAAATCTGTCACTCCAGCATCTTCCAGTTATGGTTGTGGCAAGGTGTAGCTCATTACAGTGTGTGGCTCACTGTGACATGGATTCCCATAGGTGGAGCATATCCACTAAGCCTGACTTGGACATGGCTTTGCTGGCCAGCAAATATCATCTCTGAGTAAACGAGACGCCACTGAGTAATGCAAGAGTTTATGCAGTCTGGCAGCATAGGACACATAATAAAGTATAAATGCACAAACCAACAATAATCCAAATGTCGAACCCAGCACGGAGGCTCGGCCAGAACAGGAGCCACAAGCTTGCTTTGTATAACTTAGCTGACACAGCCTCCCCACCACAAATGCTCCAGTGACGAGGTTGTAGTAAAAACAAATTTTATTCCATAAGAACTTCCACACTGATGCGTTTAACAAATGCGTAACACAGACTGCATGAATTACAAGTGATCAACACAGAGGGTTAAGCGCTTTCATCTGTTCCTCTCAGACTTCCTCAGAACCATCTTTACACTTCCGCTACACATTTAAATATGCTCCTTTGGCACCAAAATTGTATTAATTGTGATTTTTTCAACACATTTTAACACAATTTTGATACAATTTTACACTGTTTTTAATTACATTTTAATAATTTTCAATAAGTTTTAAACAATAGTTATATAAAAAATTTGTACTATATTTCATAAAGAGATATATACATCAATTAACATTATATATATTTATATACTACATATATTTAACTTTCATCATTATATATATTTATTATTGTTTATTATTGTTTATTATTGCTGATATATATATCCAAACATATGTGTTTTTAGTAAGTCGAATTTTATCAGATTTAGACACTATTGAGGCTATGATTAGTGATATATTACACATTATTTGTTTTATCACATTATTAAACTAGGTATATTGATGGTGAGCTCACCTACATTTACATTTATATTATGTGTATTCAAGTATACGATAGTACAGCTCACGAACATTATAGTTAATGATTATAGATGTAGATTGTTGCACTTTTCATTTTGTTGGAGTTACGTAGATTAGTAGGATGTAATAGTGTTTAGGTAAGTTATACACAACGAGCCATTACACTCAATGTCTGACGTCTATTGTTATTTACTTTGTCAGTGGCAACACTGAAAACTAAGATGAAATACATGGTATTGTGCATATGTGCATTCATAAATAGATAAACATTAAATAACATATGAATTTATGATTTGTATTTTATAAAAAAAGTTTTTAAATGCACTAATGAATTAATACAATTTTGGCGCCAAAGGAGCGTATTTAAATGTGTAGCGGAAGTGTAAAGATGGTTCTGAGGAAGTCTGAGAGGAACAGATGAAAGCGCTTAACCCTCTGTGTTGATCACTTGTAATTCATGCAGTCTGTGTTACGCATTTGTTAAATGCATCAGTGTGGAAGTTCTTATGGAATAAAATTTGTTTTTACTACAACCTCGTCACCGGAGCATTTGTGGTGGGGAGGCTGTGTCAGCTAAGTTATACAAAGCAAGCTTGTGGCTCCTGTTCTGGCCGAGCCTCCGTGCTGGGTTCGACATTTGGATTAGCATAGGACACATGTCTGAAGGCATTATCCCTCTTGGTGAGGTATGTTCATGGCCCTTCCAGCTGTAGGATGTGTCTTCTGAGGTACATCCAAAATGGGTTATCATACTCCATGATGGGATTGATGAGTGATGAGTAAAGGGGCACAATAACCTCAATATGTTTAGATGTGAACCCTTAAGTAATCAGATGGCCTACATAGATGGATGTCCTAACTACTTCGCAGATATGATTGTCAAAGGAAAGATCACTATGTAATGTAGTCCCCACATACCCATTACATCATCTGAATTATAGTGTCTGCCACTCATGTGTTAATATGTGTGTGTGTAGTTTCCCAAAATGGAATGACCATGCAGTATGTGGCCTTTAGCTGGAGGCCATGACTCTGACACCCTGTGTTGGTCTATGTGAGGCCCCTTGAAGGACGTCTGTGACAGCTGGGCTGTCAGTTATGGCACCCAGTCTGCAGTAATCACCAAACACGGCCTGCTGTAGTCCACCTGTGTTAGCCCGTACCTCTGAGAAGTATATGGCAAACAGTAGGGGTCCCAGGACTGAGTCCTGTGGGACCCCAGTTGTGACTGGTCAAGAGTTGGACCTGGAGGCTGCTAGGCTTACCATGTGGGTTCTGTGTGTAAGCCTGTTGGCAAACCAACCTGTGATGTATGGGTGTATGTACTGGAAGGTGAGTGTAGAAATAATACCTGAGTGGGGAATGGTGTCGAAACCCTTGGTGAGGTCCAGGTGGAATGTGTGAACTACCAAACCCCACACCTAAAGTCTAGGTGACTGTAAGATGTCAAACAGGTTCAGTAGGCATGATCTGCACTCAGTCAAGCAGACCTGGGTTGGGTCAAGTGTCTGGAGGTTACCATTGTCTATGTTAATGAGTGCCATGAGGATGTGTTCCATAGCCATGCAGATCAGGCTACTCAGGCTTATGGGGTGGTAGTTACCATGGTCAGTTGTGTCACCACCTTGGTGGAGTGGAATAGCTGTTGCCATGCGCCAGTGAATGGCCATGTAGCCAGTGTAGAGGCTGATGTTGAATTGCTATATTAGGCGGGGGGTCACTTTGTCTTGTAGTGTCTGCAGGATGCAGTCTGGGACACCATCTGCCTCCATTGACGCTCTGTCATGCCGTTTGAAACGGCCATTACCACCTGTATATCTCAGATGTCTGGGATACTGTACGTTTTGGGTATTGTTGTGGGCCCTGTAGGGGATGAAGCTTGCTCCGAATACATCATCAAGTGTGTTGGTGATATCAGTTGGGTCAGTATATTCAGTGCAATATTGCACCAGCACAGTGCAAATCTGTGTGTTACTGCTTACATACTTGACATAGCCAAAGAAGCCTTTGTGGTCATATTCTGAATCCATGCCTATTTACCTGTGGATGTCAGCCTTGGATGATTACATCAGTAACATAAGTATCTTGTTAATACTGGTCACGGACGTCTGCATGTCTTGGGATTTGCTGTTGTTCTGGACTACTGTCCTACTTCTGTTGTATAGCCTGTATAATGCGGGGGTTCAGCAGACTGGTGTCCTTGTGTAGGAGTAGCGAGTCCTGGTTTACCATTGATGGCACGACCCATACATCTTTGTAGGTGCTTATAGAGTGCATTTGTAATTCTGTCTGTATCTTGAGCAGTGTTATCCCTGAGCGTGTGGGCTGTGAACCCTCCCACCTCTGTCATTAGTACTGTGAATTTAGCTGTAGGAAAGGTATTCACTGTGCGTTCCTTGGGTGAGGGAGATGTTTGGGAGTGGAAATCATCAGTGAATAGTTCATGGTCAGATCTAAACAGTGACTGGTTTACCTCTGTTGTAGTGCACCTGTTGCACATGTCAGTGATTACCACTTTTGTATGTTTTCACCTCTTGTTAGTCCTTCTACCAACTGATATGGGCCATATGAGGTGATAAATCCCAGGAAATGCTGGGCCTGGAAGTGAATACTCGAGTAAGTTATCCAGTTAATTGTAGGGTAGCTGACATTGACCAATAACAGGGTATCTGGTAGGACTGTCATGTTTACCACTGTCTCCAGATAGTTGTAGTGGTGGTCCTGGGTCATGGAGGGTTATCTGTAGCAGCTCACAATTTGCATTGCAGTTGTGGCTGATGTTAGCTGCACATGGATGATCACAGAGGTATCATGCTGCCCTGCTAACTTGGAGGTGTAGGTATCCCTGGTGAATATGGATACACCCCCTCCATGTCTGTGCCAGTCCATGTTCAGTGGCTGAAATGTGTGTTATGGGTTGTAGTCTGGTAGTGCCGGTGTCCTCACAGGATCCTTATACAGGTTCCAGTCACAGAACAGATGTAGATGTTGTCCATACTGAGGGGTGCTATGAGTGCGTGCATGTTGTGAGTACTACCCTTGGTGTTGCGTAGCCTAACCCTCATTGATTTCGCTATTGTGCAGTTCATGGAGGTGAGATTCACCTCTGAGACCTGCCTAAAAACGGCACCATGGGGGCACCAATAGCCTTGCCCAGCATTCCAAAGCCTTAGGCTGACACATGCAAGTTGGTATGGCATTGTTGCAGGCATGTTTCCCATTTGTGCGTGTGTCCCATCTTTCCTGTAGGTAACCTACTGGTAAGCAATACAAAGCCTGAAACCTATACAAGTCCACTAGCTTCCAAGATAGGCTTTTGGAATGATTATGTATCAGTAGTCTGTATGCTATTGCTGTACTTAACTGTTGTCTGACTACATGGTGATTTTACACTGTATATTGTGATCAGAAAACTCTGTATAATCACATATGATGTTGGAGATGGCCTGCACTGTAGAGGTTCACAGATAGGTAGTAGGCTATCTGCCCAAGGGCATTTAGAAGCATAGCTACAGTGTGGTGGCTTTACCTGCACCATTGATGAAGTAACTGAGCCTCTGTCAGGCATAGCCAATAAAGTGATTCCAGGCAGAGTTGCTGGATGCTGTTCAAGACTGGGGTGCTGTAGGGTGATAGGGGCACATAGTGATCTCAAAAGGGCATGTTAACACGACAACCCAACAGCATTCAATATCCCCAACAGGTCTTGCATCTATAAAACTGGAGTGTCTCCCCCACACCCTGGCTGTATGTTTCTGGGACACATGATCCCAGGGGTGTATATACTGTTGCCCAGTCACACATCAAGGTTTCCCCTAAAGTGTATCAGTGAGGGGCTATGCCAAATGTAGTTAGGATGTTAATGTATAGTCTCTCAATTCATGTGTTATGTAGGTATTTTGAGAATCTCACTGGGTGTGGGTGGCTCCGCCTGTTGTGTAGCCAAGCTTACACATAGGATTCATGGACATAGGAAATAGGCAGAAGGAACGTTAATGTCAATAGTGTAATGGCTGCAGCATTTGCATAATATCTGTGCAGTCCTGGTTCAAATCCCAATAAAGTCAGAGATGATTTACATGTTACATAGTATACCTTAACCACAGCTTGCATATATAGGTAGTATTCCACAGAATAATAAACATTTGGAGCACACATAAACCCATGTGTGCTGGAGAGTGCAGTTAACAGACAATATAATGTTATGTAAGCACATAGTGAGATGTTACGTCACTGAAATGTATATATCCTGAGTAGTTAGCAGAAGTGGCCATATTTGCGTGCACAGGTTGTAGGATGTAAAGTTTGTTTAACTGTGTACAACCGCTGGTATAATGTCGCACAAACACCATTAAACCTGCATACAACTGCTTAAATTAGCCTTATTCTGTAGTAAAACATGTCTAATACATCGCAGGTGTTGAACCCTGGACCATGCACACCATTGTCATGGGACCTAACACTAAGTCACCTAATCTGTATACATGGTAAGTGGTCATTAGCCTACACCTTATACAACAGGCATTTCACAGTACAGACCACAAATGGGACAGTCACTTTGTGTACATATGTACAGTACATTGTAATGTACTGTAATGTGTGAATCAACATATACAAGTCTACATATGTATAAGTGTTACAAATTAATACTATATATATATGCATGTCACTGATGTGTGCACATAGATATATATATATATATATATATATATATATATATATATATATATATATATATATATATATATACAGTAACATCTATAGCTCTCTCTCTCTCTCTCTCTATATATATATATATATATATATATATATATATATACATATATAAACATCTATGAACACACTTTGTGACACAGAAGCATTCCAAATGGATAGAAGTGTACGCAAAACACATGCAGCTCTGGTATTATAACTATTAATATAGACCTAATTCCTCATAGAAGCAATGGTTGCTGTGTATGTGGAGATTGGTGTGGGGGAGGACTGGCTAATGGAATATGCATCAAGGAGGGCCTGTGTCAGATGTTCATTACGTGAACTGGATGGGTACACATGGCGTATGGGCACAATGTAAAAAGGACACAAAACAAGAACCATTCTCATCTATAATACACCCTGTCAGGTCACATTGCAAACTGACTTCAACAAACATATGAACATTAACAGGTATCTTACATATGTACACCAACTGACT
The DNA here is from genome assembly GCF_019279795.1 of Protopterus annectens. NCBI lineage: Eukaryota > Metazoa > Chordata > Ceratodontiformes > Protopteridae > Protopterus > Protopterus annectens. The sequence goes on from NC_056739.1 coordinate 590,158,769, forward strand.
TACACATTTTTTTGCAGTAGTGAGGAACAGCTGTAGTACACTGTACATGCTAAACACCAGAAAAGTTGTACATATCTCAGATGCCTCAGTGGTAAAGCCAGTGACTGTGGTGTTTATGGTCCCGGTTTCAAGACCTGCAAGGGCTATTACGTCATTTTGAGGTCCCGAATAAGGGATGTTGGATGCAGGTTATTAAAGCACTTTTAAGTAGACATTAGCGGGTTATTGTGCTGGTAAGCACTGGTAAGCGGTGCTTAAACATGACTACACGGGTAAGCGCCACACAGGTTTAACCTTTGCTGAACATCACGCAGATCACGGGCAAAGCTGCCCACAACCACTGAAATGTGTGTTAATCACCCTTGCACTACCAGTGCCTGCTCTGAGAGGTAAAATGACCACTGCCAGGATTAGAACATGCAACCATGTACTCAGTCTTCACAATAACCTACCACTACGCTACCTGAGATGTACCAATGGCACTTGTGTATTCTGACAGGTTAAAACACAAAAGGGAAGAATGTGTGGAAATAGGTCATACCGCCATGTACCCAATGAAAGGTGTATGCTATATATATATATATATATATATATATATATATATATATATATATATATATATATATATATACATATATATATATATATATTTATATATATATATATAGATATATAAAAATCAACATATATATAGAGAGAAAGAGGGAGAGAGAGACAGAGATATATATGTCGATATATAGGGATATACATATATATGTAGTTATATAGATAGGTTAACAAGATCTACACAGCCATGGAGGTACATATAAATGGGATACCTACCAAATACCGAATGCTTGACATACCGACGCACGTAATCACGAGGCTTAAAGACCGAAAGACCACAGTACAGAAACACCACAAGCGTGAGTTTTAAAATCCCGATGTTAAGGGACATTTAGTTAGTGCATCTGGTGTTGCGGTTCAGGTAGGTTACTGTGTATAAGTGTGTTTCTGAGGGTTGTAGTGTGTGTAAGCGTGTGTTCTGAGTGTGGTGTGTGTTCCTCTGGGACTGAAATGTGTGGGTGTGGGTTTGCTTTGTGCGTCTGTTTGTGTGATCTCGGAGGTAGAATATTAAAGTAGGGGGGGTGTGGGGGGTGCAGCCGCCCACATGGGGGGTGTAGGAGGCTTGCCCACCTGCTCATACGTAGTGTAGGATGGTTTGTTTGGATGTGGTGGGTAGCAGTGTGTCTGTGTGTGCGTGTGTGTGTTCCGTGTTTGTGTTACTTTTGCGAGTTTGACTGTCGCGAGTTTGAGTGTTCGGTAATGTGGGTTTGGGAGTCTGGGCCCAGTACTGTGGGTGTTGGAATTGTGTGCATTCAGGATTCCGTAGGTATCCCGTATACAGTGGTTGAAGTGTTCATACATGAGTATAACATGGACCATAGCAATCACACATTCCGCCACAACCAAACTTTATGAACAAAGGATATGGAGAGTATATGCCTATACACTATTACAAATATGTGCTATGGACATGAGCCAAAGATAGGGTTACCACCTGTCCCACTTTGCATGGGACAGTCCCTCTTTGGGTGGTTGTGTCCTGACCAAAAATATTAAAAATGGCAAATGTCCTGAGATTGCAGGACATAATTATGTCCCATATGTAATGTAATAGTTGCATAAAATGGTTATTTCTGTATCTAAAATACCTACACGTTACAAGAAACAGGATAAGCATCTAAACTGCTACAAGAATAAGCTTTTAGTTAGGCAACAAAGGAAAGTTCTATCCTTTGTACTGACCGTGTGTTTGTGTCGGCCTGTAAAATCTGATGTGTGTCCCGAAAATGTTCCACTATGGCCATTTGAAAAGGTGGCAACCCTAGCTAAAGAGGGTCAGTCACCAACACAACTCCAATGACTGCAAATACCTATGACAGAAATACACAGACAGCTTTCATGTAGCAACACTTTATTACATTCCGATGTATTGCCGAAAGGATTCAAGGACTAACATCACCTGCATGCTATACAGGAACCAATTAACAGTGCCTTAATGAATCAGCCTGCAATTACCATAATATTAGTCCACTAAAGGATAGGTGTTCAAATAGGGAAGGAACCCTCACACACATATCGAATATGTATAAAAGCAGTTCCTACACACCTGCATCTGCTATGTACACCCACCATCTCCCCCACACCCAAACCAATTACAATACAAACTGTAATAACATCAAAAATCATTCACTCACTGTACGACATCTGCAGATGCCTTAACATACCTTGTCAGAGACACACTAACATGGACCTATGTGAAATAGTTGCTATTATACAATGGAACAGCTGCTGATGTTACAGGGTTTGTTTGCACTAATCCCATTTCAGAGGGTTGTGTGTACACCAGGAAGTGTTACCAATTACTGATTAACAGCACAGTATGATACACATGTACACCAAATCAAAGATGTCTGGTGAGCACACTGTAAACCACCTAACATTTCATGCATAGCCATACAGCCTTGAGCTGCTCAAACATCCTTGCCAGACTGAAACATCTGCAGAAGTATCAGGTACAAACAAACCCTGCATAAGTAGCAATGTTCTGAAATATAACAGCTGTACTCACATGTAGAACAACATCTTCTAACCATTGCACACAATCCACGGGAGTCATGAAGCTAATATATCTCTGTCTGTCTCCATATAGCTGTTGCAATACATCACAAACAACACATCCAGGCCATCTTCCTCGAAAATAAGGCAAAGGGACAACGCCCAAGTGGAGTACTCAATTATGCACCACTGTTGCCATGGTATTGGTTAATGGAGTAGATGCACAGCTGATGTGCATGTAATTAACTACTTTGGAACACCAATTGGTGGTCAGGATAGCACATGTTACCGATATTTAACTATAAAAGGATGGCTTGTCATACATTCAAACCATCTGTATATACCAGCAGAACATTACAAAGAAGATTGAAACACAAACTGAAAAGGATTGAAATAACAGTCAACGACACCTTGGGTTACAAATAAGGTATGTAGAACACTCAGTATGTCTGTGTATATAGTATCTGTTCTGTAATAATTAAAGTGTACGCAATGCATATAGTGGAAACAGTTATCTTGTAGTGATGTATTGTTGAGCATAGTAATGCTTGTAGTATTTATGTGTGTACTGCTGTAGGTCACAAGGTAAACACCTCATACACCACAAGGGATGCTATATAAGGGCTTTGAACCCAACAATTCCTCTCCAGCCGCTGTCAATGGCAGGGTTGGTCCAACAAGTACGTGCTATAACAGGGGATAGTATATGTTGATATATTGTAACAGTAGGTATATGTATGGGTGTATTACTGAGAATAACATGTCGAAGGTGGGCCTACTGTGCAATTATGATTTGCATTGTGGGATATTGTGCCAATAACTGTGTAATGTATAGTACTGTAGGCAGATATGTATTACATTTTACATAGCATTACTGTTATGTTAGGCAGACATTGGTTATGTCTATTGGCATTTACAATACACAATAACAGGATACATATGACTTGTATTCACCCGACAGTGTATCAGCATGATAGCAAAGTAAAATGGAAGAGCTAGTTAACTATCCATGCACATAAGACATGTAATATGTTCATAGGTAGGTACTAGGCTGTCTGCCCAAGGGTATGTATAAGCCTAGCTAGAGTGTATTGGCTTCCGCCACCCTCTTAGGTTAGTTCCCTGTGCCTCAGGACAGCAGAGCCATTAGTTCCCTGTGCCTCTGTCCAGCAGAGCCACTGAAGTGATCCCCGGGGTAGATGTCTGTCTCCCATCCACCCGCCAAGTTTTTTCTTGCCTGATGTACATTGGAATCATGTTCCAAAGCATGGGGAGTCTCCGGGTCAGGAATCTATCCCTCCAGCACGTCCTAGTTATCGTTGTGGTTAGGTTTATATCCCTAGAGCATGTGGCTCTCAGGGGCTTTTGTTTAGGTGGAGCATATCCAGCAATACTGGGTTGGACATGGGCCTTGTATGTCAAGCAGAGATCACCTCTGAGTATGCGGTATGCAACCGAGTAAGCTGGAGTATTTTAGTTGGGCTGCATAGGTCATCTGTTTGAGGTCAGTAATCCTCTTGGTGTGGTACTGTTGTGGTCTTTCAAGCTGTTGCAGTTGTCTTGTAAGGTACATCCCAAATGGGGTGTTGTATCCTTTAATAGGTTTAATAAGTCATGAGTAGAGAGGCACAATGGCCTCCTTTGTTCTGGATGCGAACCCATTTGAGATTAGTTGGGGCCACGTAGAAGGATATTCTAACCACCTTGGCATTATGGTTATCAAAGGAGAGATTGCTATCTACTTGGGATCCCAGATCCATTATTACCTTTTCTGTATGTAGGGGACTAGCACCTGGGTCTATATTGCAACATCAAATGCTAAAAACAGTGAACAATGTTACATCGACACATTTTCAGCAAAAGCTGAAAATGTCGAATCCACAGAGTAGCGATTTCTTTCCTAGGGAAAGAAATCGCTGTTCTTCCCAAAAAAAAAAAAACATTACACACTTCCAAACACATACACACATACCCAATCTTAATTATACCCCCCAAAAAAACAGTAAACAACTAAATACACATATGCACATAACCCAACCATACATTTAACAAAAAAAAAACAGTAAACATTTTAAACCATATGCACTTACTTTAACCCGCACCCTAACCCTAAGGTCAGTAACTCCCGCACAATTACATGAACAGCTCCAAACACATACACACTTACCTTAACCCTAATTTTACCCCCCCCAAAACAAAAGTAAACAGCTGAAAACACATACACACGTAACTCAACCATACATCTAACACAAAATATAAAACAGTAAACACTTTCATACATATGCACTTACCTTAACCTGCACCCTAACCCTAAGGTCAGTAACTGCTGCACAATCACGCTCGGGAGCTATACTGGACAAGGGACCACACTACACTTCAGAACACGGCAAAACAATGAAACGGGCAAGCAACTTCTTTCGCCGAACAGCTGCTTCGCTGTTTTGCCTGTTCGCTCTACATGTGTCGATGAAAACGCATTCGACATAATGTATTTTTGTTGTACTCATAGGAACCCCTAGCACCTATGTGGTAGTCCGCGGGTAATTAGTTTTATCCAAAGGGGATGACTATGCACTTTTTGGCATTCAGATTGAGGCCATGATATTGACACCAGGTATCCGTCTCAGTGCGACCCTTCTGGAGGGTGTCTGCATTAGCTGGGGAACCAATTATGGCCCCTAGTTTGCAGTTATCTGCAAACCTTTTCAGCCAAAGTCCTCCTGTGCTTGCCTGTACCTCAGAGAAGTATATACCGAACATGAGGGGTAATAGGACTGAGCCCTGGGGGACGCCACTTGTAACTGGTTTACAGTCGGACCTAGGGTATGCAACTCCCACTGTGTGGGTTCTGTCCGTGAGCCACTTTACAAGCCATCTTGTGACATAGGGGTTAATGTTCAGGTGGATGGGTATGTCGATAATAACAGAATGGGGAATGGTGTTGAAAGCCTTTGAGAGAGCAAGGTAGGCTGTGTGGACCTCCTTACCCTCATCTAATGCCTTGGTAACTGTCTCAAAGAAGTCCACCAGGTGTAGGAGGCATGGTCTGCCCTTAACAAAGCCAAACTGGAAGGGGTCAAATGTTTGGAGGTACCCAATGCCTCTGTGAATGAGATCCATGATGATGTGCTCCATAGCCTTGCAGACCAGGCTAGTCAGGCTTATAGGGCAATAGGTCCCGTTGTCCATTGTGGCGCCACCTTTGTGGAGTGGGATAACTGTTGCTCTGTGCCATTCAGGGGGCACAAATCCTGATGTGAGGCTATTATTGAACATGGTGCTTAAGTGGGGAGCCAGTTTGTTCTGAAGTTCATGTATAACGCAGCCTGGGATGTTGTCTGGTCCCATGGATGCTGTGATATTGGCTTTAGAGAGTGCAGCTTTTACCTGCTTAGTTGTGATTACAGGAACTCTACATTCTTTCTGTATATGTATGGGCCCTTTAGGGGATGAGAGGGGGGAAGGTAGCACTAAACCTATCTGCCAGGATGTTGGCAATATCAGTTGGTTCTGTAATGTTCATGCCTTTGTGCTGTAACTCAGAGCAGATCTGGGTGTTGCCATCGAGATATTTGACATAGCTATAGAATGCTTTGTGGTTGTCCTTGGAATTAGTGGCAGTTTTGTTTTTGTAGCTAGCTTTGGAGGATCTTATAAGGGATCTCAGCTTCTTACTGAGGCTGACCTGGGAGCTCCTCCACTCATGGGATTGTACTCTCTTTTGCAACAGTTTCATCCTTCTGTTTTACAGTTTGTTTATGGCAGGGGACCACCAGATTGGCTTCCTTTTATTGGAGGATAGCATCTTGGTTCTGTTTGAGATAACACGATCCATGCACTCGTGTAAGTGCTTATAGAGTGCATTTGTGTAGGATTCAGCAGCTGTAACTGTGTTGTCCATCTGTATGGGTGCCATGAAGTTCACCACTTCTGTCTTAAGAAGCATGAAGTTGGCTTTGTAGAAATATTATACTGTGGTTTCCTTAATGGGGGTGGGGGTGGGATGTGGATATCAAGGGTGTTTAGCTAATGGTTGGATCGGACCAACGAGGAGTTGACTTCAGGTGTGGAACACCAGTCACTCATGTTGGTAATGCCTAGGTCTAGGATATTGTTGCCCCTTTTGGGGGGTGTGGATAAGTTGATCCAGGGCATTGGACTTTATGAATTCCAGAAAGCGTTGAGCTAATGAGTTGGTACATGAGTAGCTTTCCCAGTTAATGGTGGGGTAGTTGAAGTCGTCCATTAGTAGGGTGTTTGATCGAACCCTGATAATTTCCAGTACATCAAGAAAAGAGGAGTGGGAATCTTGGGGCATGGTGGGGGATCTGAAGCAAGCTACAATTTAGATTGCAGTTTAGCCCAGAGGTAGTTGCACTTGGATAACCTCAGATGCATTGTGCTAAGCAACTAGCCTGGAGGGGTGGATATCCTTAAGGAATATGGACACACCTCCCCCTTGGGTGTTTCGGTCCAGGTTACATGGCCGAAAAGTGTGGTATGAGTTATAGCCTGGTAGTGCAGGGGTGCTCTCTGGAGCCTTGAACTAGGTCTCAGTCACTGCACAGATATCAATGTTCTCCATTACAAGGAGTGCCTCAAGTGAGTGCGTTTTGAGATTTAGACTTCCAGCATTGAGTAGCATTACCATCAGTTTGTGCTTGCCTATTCCTGTGATGGTGGTGAATATGTTATTTGAACCTTGCCTAAAGAAGGCACTATAGGGGCAGCAAGAGCCTTAGCCAGTATCTGGAATCCCAGGGGCGACAGGTGCACGCTATCTGTGGCAAAGCATCGTGGCCTGTTGACCATGTCATCCCAAGCAGACAGATACTGGATCCCCTTAGAATGACACCAGAAGCTTAGTCAATTGTTGAAGTTAATCATTTTGTCCTTATACTGCGGTATCATTCTGGGTGATGGCAGAATGCTACTCAGGGCTAGGGTCATACCTGCCTGGGCTACAAGATCCGAGAGCTCTTCCATGTCTCTTTTCATGTAGTCCAGTGAGGTACGTCTCAGGTCATTCACACCAACATGGACAATGACAGAGTCATATTTGTACTTGCTGTGGAGTGACCTGAGTGCGTGGGTTATGTGGCAGATCCTGGTACCCGACAGGCAGATGACAGTAACCTTCTCCTTGTTTAGCCTGGTGAGTGGGACATCAGTGTGCCTGACTATAGAGTCACCTATGACTAGTGTGTTGGGTACGTTGTTTTGCCTTATTGGCTGTGGTTGAGTGGCACACTGAGTCTCTGAGCTATGTGTCATTGGGGTTGTGTTGGGGGAATGGAGGCTGATTGTGTTTCTGCTTTGGAGGTCTCTGTTGCTTAGACAGATTAATATTGAGAGCCTCCGCAAATGTTTTTGTGTTACTATGTGTGGAATTTGGTGGTGTAGATTTAGTGAGACTATGTGATGAGTGTGCTGTGGTGCAAATGTTTACCTTCTCCACATGACTGTCAAGTTCAGTCTTGGTTGGAGAGAGCTTTACCTCCAGTTTGGCTAGATAAGTGCATCTCTCACAGGTTGTAGTGTTGGGTGGTAGGCAGAGAGGGTTGTCTGTGTACATGAGGCAATTTCTACATTGCCTCAAGATGCCCAGATTCATCAGATAGACAGGAGAGAACAATGGGAGCTGACCCTTGGACATGCCTGAATATAAAACTAAATATAAAACTATTTTCCCCTAGATAAGTGAGGAAAGTGAGTACTAGAGCTGTTTTACTCTAAGCAAGTGAGAAAAGTATGTACAAAAACTGTTTACCTCTAGGTAATGAAGAAGATTGAGTGCTATAGTAATTAGTAGCTTATTTAGTGCTTACAAGTTCTGAACAAGTGCTGAGCATGAATAAGAAATCCAGATAGGGTCTTGGATAACATAAATACACTGTCCCCCCAACAGGTACACAATCATATATCCATGTACACTACAGAGCCCCTGTAACCACAACTATGCAGGTACAAGCTGCACTCAGGCTGCATGGGACCTGTCCACATCCCAGGTTGTATCATACGCATATGGTAAAACAAGTTGCTCTCCACATACACATCATGTAAAACATAGCTTCATGTCAGGCTGTGTACACATTGAATGGTACACACCAGCAGATATCACAACCCACAAAGGGGGAGACACCATTGATAATGGGAAGTACTGCACTACTGCCCTGCTGAGTCTGGTCTGAAAGGCCATGAATCTTGATCAACTTATTTGATGTCAGCAGTACAGATGTAGATGACAATAAGGTTGATTTCACACTGCATATCATAACGTTGCCAGGTCATAGGACATCATCACCCATACTGTATCCCACCTACACTCAGTATACTAGATGTACATTCCTATGTCACAGGAGTGCTTTGCAATGGGACTGCTGGCAGAACCAACATTATAGAAGGTGTCTGAATAATGCATGCACATCACACCAGTGTCAGCTACAGTAAGACAGGGTTAATTCATTATACTCCCCCTCATTGTAGCCTATACCACACAGACTAACAGAAGGCATCTGCCTATTGAAGTATGTGAATGACTATGTCCTAGGAGCAATAGCTGACTCAGAGTGTTGTGGACAATATACAGAAGGGGCTTTGTGGGTGAGGTGTGTGACATATGGCCACAGTCTAACAGCTACATATTGCATTGTCACACCTATGTTAATAACCCTGTACCCATGAACTACCACCTAGGCAGTGGTCAACATAATGGACACTGTGTGTAAGGGATGCAGCTGGGCAGTTGTCTTTCCTGTGATAGTTACGTCATCACACCTGTCAGGTAGTCGTATGTGGCAACCCTAATCATGACAGGGTGCCATCCATGAATATAGAGATCATTGTCCAGCCATACTCAACACTCAAGTGACCCATATTAGATCACATATTTCCTTTAAGGGGTATTGCCCATGTTCAGATGGCCTACACCAGCCTTCCCAATCCCCATCTCCACTATGTAGCATGATGCCTACCCTGAATAAAGCCATGTCCAACCCAGTGATGTTGGACATGCTACACGTAAACATCCTTATCTCAAACACATACTTCATGGACATACACCTTCCTAGTACAAGGATCACCACATGCTGGACAGATCCTTGTTCCATACACTTTACATACTCCTGCCATACTATGCATCCCTGTCCAGCAAAGCTGCATATTGCCCCCCTCTCAGACATGGTGTGATGACCGCATGGTAAATGTATCATTAACCTTGTGGATCAGTTATGTGGTACTGCTTCACCTGGCCCCAGAAACCCACCTGTCAGCTACAGCTAGGTAACCTTTCATCCTAGATTCATACATGGCCCAGGGCCCATAGCCTACTAGTTGACTTTGACCGCACATGCTATAGTTAATATCCATCCCTGCAAATACCATCAGGCTAGCCAGTGTCCCATGTGTATTAAATGTGCAACACAGGTGATACATGGCAGGATGTTGAACTGCTGTACAGTGCCGTATAGATGTATATGGCAAAACACATACATGTAAAACCTTCCGTGAGCAAGTCTGCAGGGTCACAGGTCATGTCTGTTAAAGCAGTGTAAGTCTTTATATGTGACATATACACAGCATCAAGGTTGACTGCATTCATGTGGACACATCCAGGCATGTGCTGATAGGTAAGAACACCAGTACAGGCAAACAGACATGCCCACATCAAGACAGCATCCACATGGAGTATGAGCAATGTAATCAGGTGACACACACATGCACACACACATATATGGTGATAATATCCAATCACCATTGAGTGTCAAATGTGTGTGACACAAACATGTCAGTGGTGTCAGTGTCATGTAGATTTGCAAATATAAAAACAAAAATGCAGAAAGGTAGCAGTCTGGCAATACAAATCCACGAAATGTAGAGAAACCTCTCTACATTTCGTGGATTAAAACCTCTCTACATTTCGTGGATTTGTATTGCCAGACTGCTACCTTTCTGCATTTTTGTTTTTATATTTGTTTGTTTTTCGCTTCTCCAGTACTTGTATGTAGATTTGCAAAGACAACTATTTAATCATAATAAATGTGATACACATGTATGTTCAGCTGTAGCTCTGTACGTCTCTGTGAGTTACTGTGACCTGTCTCCATCATTATGTCTTCCAGGTATGCCACGTGCAAGGCTACCACCTTATACCCACTTGGAGGATGAGGCCCTCATCCCATACCTACATGACAATCATGATGTCCTGTTCAGCCATGTGCCACAGGATGCACAGCAGCGGGATACCCTGTGGCATGATGTGTTAATGATGTGGGTGGCCACAACCACACATACCAGCAGGTGTGCAGACACTGTACAGACCTCATTAGATGGGTGAAACAGCATGCAAATGCAATCACCAGGGAACAAGATGCAACAGGTGGTGGGCCACCAGCCCATCCCCCACTCACACATACCGAGGAGCTACTGGCCAACCTGGGGACACCTGCAGAACAACATCCACAAGCCTTAGCTGATATCGTGGAGGTGGGTGTCTCTCTCAACCACCGAGCCTGGAGTTGCCTGGTAAGTCACTACGGCACATATAACAACTATATTCCATATAGTTACATGTGTCACTGTACAATATGTAATGTAACATCATATGCAAGGCATGTATGCACACATGCCACATACTATAGTATGCTACTCTGTGTATACACACATGTGCATACTCCATAGTATAGTCTATTGTACTGGCGTATGTGTTAACATGCACATTGCATCCTGTAGCTATCATACAGGCGTGGATAATGATCATACTGCTGTGTCACTCCTATTTAGGTACCTCTGGCATTCTGCTGTGACAGCAGCCCATTGCAGGTGAGACTGTTATTATTTATCAGGCATGTTAATGCACAGATCTATCTGCCATGTGGTCATTTATCACATGTACACATAATGTATGGTCCTGTCACAATATACAGGTTGGACCTGCAATGCATCACAATGGCTACCCATGTGCAATACTTGCAAACTATGTGAAACACCGACATGAAACCTCACAAACTGTCATTGCCAGATGTGTGAATAGCTGTGCATACAATGGTGGAGGTGCTGTTTACTGTAGGGACATGTACTACAGATCAGAGCTACACGTGGGGAATACAAACAGTACTACAGAGTGAGCTGGAGTATGGCCAGCCCACAGGATTCACCGGTGTGGATCATACCCCTGCTATGAATGTTACACAATTTGATGTGCTATCTGACATGTCCATGACATCTAGTGGGATGGCTGCAACACCCCTAACTATCCTGAAAAACATATCCCACATACCAAACATACCACCCTTTGTGCATAACCCTGTCATCAGTGGAGCATATGACATCTATGGGTGTATGTCATATGGGAAAACACAGACATGTGAAATAGATGCCCGTCACAACCATTTGGCCAACACATGTACACACATGGCCATGGAGGATGGCCAGAGACATGAAGCAACACACACAGTAGATGTGATGTGCTTGTGTGTACACCCTGTCGTACATTGGCTCCACATGGTCCAACTATGGCCTTTGTGTAATGGTTATATTGCAGATGTGGAACACTAGACATCCTACAGGCCTGTGCACATCTTGTGTAGGCATGACATCAATCCACCACATAAGATTGAACATCATGAGTGTATCATGACATGACAGCAGTCACATGTGCAGTATATCTGTAGGGTGGACAGACAACACTGCATTGGGACACCATTACCCCACTGTATATTTGACAGGACACTGCACACGTCAGCAGATCACATGTCATACTACATGTGATTGTCAAGGTCATATGCCACACATCAGGCAGGTTTACTGTTAACTTGTGCTGGTCTACATGGTGTAACACAGGGATGTATGCTAACTACTACTATGATTGTGTAATTTGCATGCCTTCTGCTATGACACATGCATGCTGTTGTGTGCAACCCAGGGATGTATGATAACTACCACTATTATTGTCTGAGCTGCATACCGTCTGCCGTATCACATGCATGTTGCATGCCTTCTGTCATATCACATGCATGTTGGGTGCCATAGCGTGTGTCTGTGTGTGTGTCTGTGTGTGTTTGCCTATGTGTGTCTGCGTGTGTGTGTGTGTGTGTGTGTGTGTGTGTGTGTGTGTGTGTGTGTGTGTGTGTGTGTCTATTGTATAGATTGTAATGTACAGTTCTTGTCTGCCCCTCATAGGTGACATAGGTGCATTCCCCTCCTGTGGTCCATCTGATGTTAGTGTCCCCACAGACTCTAGCAGTGATGATGAACCTATGATTGAGGCACAGGCAGGGTTGTCAGGGGCTGAATCTGTGCCATTGGTTGCCATTCCACCTATTTCCCCCTCATCCCCGCACACAGTTCTCATGCCAACACATACCCCATCACCAGTGGCCATAGAGGAAGGACAGTTGGCGTGTGGTAGCTTGGAACAGGAAAGTGTGAAGGCTTTGGAAGGTGTGCCTGCACACCATGGTGTCAGCCAACTGACTGGTGATGCCCCACACAGGCATGTGGCCAGTGCTGCTCATAGGCGGACCTCTGGCCAACATGCCCCTGCAAGACAGAGCGCAGCAGCTGGTGACATCAGATGCATGTTTCAGGCTGTAATAGAAGCACAGGCATGTGCTGAATGGCACAACAGAGAAGAGCAGAGGCTTCAGAGGGCTGCTGTCCTTTCTTTAAACAACAATATCCAGGCAATGGTAAATGCCCAACAGCAGATTGCTGAAGCTTTGGATAGATGATTGGGTGACATGGTTGGAGTCCTTGACCTTGGCATGACAATCTGCGAGCATGAGCTGTCTGTGCTGGAACATCTGGTACATGCCCGCTCCCATAGTGGTGGTAGCAGCAGCAGTCCAGCTGGTGCTGTGCTGTCCACACTAGGACACAGCAGGCCATGTGCACGTGGCCCTGGATGGTCCCAACAGGGACATGGTTCCATTGGACATGTGTCATCAGACAGTACCCAATCTGCACCTCTAACTGGTAGTGCCCGTGCAACCCCTGGCAGTCACAGGTCACGTGGCCATGGCTGGACACCGTGAACTGTAAAACCTGGTCTGTACAGTCTGCAGCTGTCAATAATACCCCTGTGTAGGCCAGACACATGCCAGAACTGTGTGCATACATGCAAGCACACACCGGAAACATATGCAGAGCACCGCAACACACACATGCATAACATCCACACACGCCCAATTAGATCAAAGGCCCTAACCCATACACATGATGTCATCTAATGGTGCAGCCTAGGCCTCTGGCAAACTTTATCACCCTGTGCATATGATGATGCCTGTGCCGCATCCCTGTCATCCACACCATCGGTGCAGGGACATGCTCATGTGGTCTGATGCACAGGGTGAACAGACTAGGAAGATAAGTGTAGATTACAATTGTTGCGTACTGTTGACAGGCAGCAGACATACCATGTAGTACAGGTTTACAATGCATTTTGTACTGTTAACAGTATGTGTCTTGTGTAACAACAGTAACTGCATGTTGGTCATGCTGTTCTTCTTTCCTCCTTCAGGTCTAATTGCATGTGCTGGTAGATGTCAGCGTTTATAATTAGTGTCCCATATGTAAATGTGGACTACTCACAGGTATGTATGAAAATACCAGCATGCACCTTGTAGCTTCCACATCACAGTTAGAAATTCCCACGTTCCAAACACGTCTACAGATCTACTGATCCAAGAGCATGATAGCTGTGTATTAAGCTACTGTGGCTACAGACATGACATCCATACTGGGTGACATCACAGGTACAGTTACATGGAGTGGGGAGGAAAGAGAGTTGTCTAGCTGATGACAAGGATAGAGGCCAGTGGGAAGCGTGATGCCTCATTGGGAAGCAGTAATACACGTTCCCATGACAGGATACGAACACACAACTGCACACACACACTCAGGTATTCACACACATGTATTCAGAGACACAGTAACACACCCACACACTCACGGATTCACCGACACAGTAACACACACACACACACAGTTGCTAGTGTTGAGGTGAGGAACCCTGCCTATGTGCAAATCATCATTCGAGTACTGTGCACTTACATGATGCGCCACAGAGATTACACATGTACAGGTAGTCAGTATGGCCTAAGATTGGGGACATCAACACAGATAGTAGATTGCATTGCCTGGATGGGGGGAGGGGTCTTATCAGTTCACTATGGTTGCATACATCCTCACTCCAGGGACCAGACAGCCATACATACACACACACACACACACACACACACACACACACACACACACACACACACACACACACACGCACACACACACACACTGTGGCATTCACTATTGAAAACACCTATGTCACACACATACAGATACCTCACATGTGTGAGATACACACCCCTGCCTATGTCCTGCTTTCTACATTGCAGTCTGTACAGATGTCTACAATAGTGTACAGGAGAGTGAGTAAAAACTGTGATGTATTCCCCGCCATACGTGACATATATGAACACACACGCAACTACACATGCCAGTACTGTGAATCAAACACCTGCCTATCTCATGATACGTTTGACAGACTTACAGCAGTATTGCATGCGTTACAAAGTGTACTGACGCTTCCTTTGGCAACTGTGCTGATATATGCACATGGGAGGTCTTAACTGTTAGAAAGGGGTCAAGTGATTTACCTTCGGTGTCACCCTGACCGCTGTCTATGTTGTGAGTGTTCCCCTTCAATCAACAAAACCATAGCTTAGCGGTTACACAGGTTATTGTAGGACCGCTTGTGACACACCTGTGAGCTGTCCTCAGCAAACATCCATCTGCAAAGATGCCCCACCACTTAGTTATGTCCACACATCTGTCCATACCTGAGGTACATATTTCTGTACTTTCAGCATATCACCATATACAGTTGGCAATGTTGAGGCTGCATTGCAACTGCATGATGTACTAAGACACACGTCACCTGCATACATCAGCAGCTGCACACGTATGGTATCTGAATGCACACCACTACATGTACATGTGTGTAGGTCCTACATTCCTGTCATTTGGACATGTTTGTAGGCATTGCAATTGGTGGACATGTGTCATGATATACATGACACATGGACTGTTGTATGATATGATAGGTGTAATGGGTGACCAGTACAGAGGGAATGTTACCTCTGTCAACAATGATATCACACCTTATGTACTGTTAGCATTCAGCAGCCATGGACCTACATTCCATGGGCATGTGTATAATGGCTGTAGCCACCTGTCTGCACAAAGGACAACAACAGCTATGCTATTTACATATATGTTGTATGTGTCTGACATGTACATATCCAGGGCAGGTACATGCATGTCATATCCAAACATTAAGTTGTTTACTGGTGTACAACAACAGTCATCTGTTAATGCTGTAAATAACCGAGGGCCCCTGGTATGTGTACAGCTGACCTGGTTACAAACAGTGGTATCATTGCATTGCATAACACATGATGCAACTGTGTCAGTACATGGGTACTCTGCACAGTTGATGTAGAGCTAGGTACAGTCCACTGGTCAAGGGTCACATGGTGTTGTACTATTATATGTCCTACCACATGTATGGATGTGTGTTGGTGGTCCAAGGGCATGGTGGTGTCTGAGGGTTACATACTAGAATGCAGCTTTTGACACTGTGTCCTGCACCACCTGACTCATCTGTGATGCCTTTTGTGGGAGTACTGGTCAGTACATGTGAGTGGCCTTTATGTATGTGGGGACACCACCACCTGGAGCGGTCCATACCTGTGTTATGGCCCACATATCTGGTTCTGAGGTATATGGTGGTAGTGCTATTGTGCACTACAGAGCCTTCAGCCAGGTGTTCCTCACTGCACATATGTCAGTATTCCCCATTGTTGGATCTACAGTGAGCAGCTGTGATTACGAATGCTACACATCTAGCACTAGTTAGCATAAGCATACAATGCAGTTATCTTCTAGGTGTCAGGGTGTTATCCTGTGTTTAGGACATTTGCCTTGGAATGGCACTATATGGGTGAATGCGACCTAGGTATTATCCCCACTCCCTTGAATCATGGATACATGTGATATGTGACAAAGGCCTGTCTACTTTCAGTCATGTCATCCCAGAATAACAAATACTGGACAACCTCGTAATTACAGCAGGACATTGGCACATTGTGTTGGTCAAGCAGTTGCCACTCCTAGCAAGACATCACTGCGAGTGGTAGTATTGTGCCTGGTATAGAATGGTACATCTAAGGTGATGGACAGCAGCAGACGTGTATAAGACCGGTGTCAGATATATGTAGTGCAATGTTCCTGCTAACAATGACAACTACTAACACCGGAGTCCACTACAATGTGTTCTTTACATCTAACTGTAATAGCATGGCCACCGTGGCCTTCCATGTTTAGAATCAAAGTGCATCCCAAACAGCCCTGTGCTACTAAGTGTATGTCTGAGCATGCCCAGTATAACCTTGTGTAGATGGACATATAGTGCATTCCGAACAGCCCTGTGCTACTAAGTGTGTGAGCATGCCCAGTGACACCTTGTGTCAGTTATGTGCCTCTATGTGTATGGGCATGGCCATTGTAACCCTGTATGGTGATAGTAGTCATCCATTCCATAGACGGGCATACTCCAGTTCAGGAAGGAGTCCTACTTTAAACACACAGGTTCACAGGTATGCACATCTTAACTGTCAGCATCCATGTTGACGTCCACATTCCTAGAAGGTCATAATGACAGCCTTGAAATGTGTAGCCTCTGTGGCGTGACTCATAACTATGTAGTACTGTAATAGTGATCTGTAGATAGGCAGGTGTTCTGTTCCCACCACTGGTGTGTCTGTGTGTGTGTGTGTGTGTGTGTGTGTGTGTGTGTGTGTGTGTGTGTGTGTGTGTGTGTGTGTGTGTCTCCATCTGCCTGAGGACAGAATAATGCTTTTAGACTGCTCACACACCATACAATTCCTATACCCACCTTTGGCAAGGCTGATGATGTCACCCACCTAGAAATACACCTCTGGGAGTGCTGTGACCCAGTAATCTCGGTAGCGCATTCTGTAACTGCGTAATGCTGTAGTGTGATAAAGTAGTTAGGTCGGTGTTCTAATCCCAGACTTGCCAACTGTGTGTGTGTGTGTGTGTGTGTGTGTGTGTGTGTGTGTGTGTGTGTGTGTGTGTGTGTGTGTGTGCGTCTGCCTCCATTAGACAAGTACAGTGCTTTGTAGAGTATGCATTCTCTGTACAAATCATATGAATACCTTTGTCAATCCTGCTGTTGTCACCCATCTAGGAATACACCTGTAGGATGCTGTAACCCAGTATTCGCCGTAGCATGTGCCCTAAAAGTGTATTGCTGCAGTGTGATACGGTAGGTAGGGGTTCGAATACAGGACATGGCAAGTGTACGTGTTTGGCTGTCAGAGCCTGTGTAGAGGTGGCTGTGAGTGTCTAACCACTGGACATGTTGGGGAGTGGATTTTGTAGTTTTCCTATATGGTGTCTGTCTTATGACACATTGGCCACCTCACGAGGAGTACAGCTGTCAGTCAGCCATGGGACTGTGTTGACAAGCCATACCCCTACATCTGGCAAAAGGCCTGGTGAACAAAGTATGCAACCCTGCTAGTACCCAGTATATGTCCTGCACCCATGTGCCATACACAAATACACTTGCCTAGGATATCCCGCTAAGTTGCTAGTACCATGCACATTGATGACAGATAGTAGGCATGGTGTGAATGCAGTGGACTGCAGAGGACATGGCACCCTGTACAGTGGTACAATAGGCATATATTTGCGGACAATGTGCCTTCACTATGTTCCAGACTGGATGCCTGCAACATATGTGGTGCCATCAAATGTGATTCACAGAGGCCATAAAATGCCGTACACATGTGCCCTGTATGGACCGATGCCACTGACACCAGGGAATACCTGTATCATGCTATCAATGCAGGTGCAGGGTCGACCTGCTGACTATAAGCAGGTTTCACCATACCAGGCCAGTATTGGCATATTGGGGGATAACAGTCTGTGTACACAACATGTGCCTGCCAAACCAGGTACACCTTTACATGTCACTGTACAGTATTGTGGGACATGCACATCCCAGGCAATGTCTATGTGAAAGACTATCAAACACAGACATGGCATGCATTGCAAAGCTATGGCCATACACATTGGTAACCAGGATGTCAGGGCAGATCATGCAGTACCCATCTGTGTGGGATATTGCAGAGACTACACCCATGTACCGCACTGCACACCATTGATGGGTGATGCAATGCCAAGGATTACCCCTCACCCAGCCTTGTACAGCCATCTTGCACAGCCAACCACTACACACCCATGAAGCAATGCATACATGCATGTAAGTACTGGCACCTTGTGTCTGCATGTGGGTTATGATGCTCCCAACCACAGTCACTCCCAGTATAACCCTCGTTGGCATACCAACAGACGTCAAACACTTTCACATGCCCTAGCCCATAGAATCTCCAGATATCCCCTGTGGTGCATGTAGCCCTGTGCATTACTGCAGTGTGGCAAACTAAGTAGTTAGGTTGTGTATTTGTGGCCCTGGCAAAGAGTGTCAATGCGAGTCCATTAGAGAGTGTGGTTGTGGTGACAATGGCATCCGTTCACGTGGACAGCCATGTGTGCTACACCTAATGTATGTCCACTATATCTCTGTTGCAGATGCCTCTCACCTACACACATATATGTTCTTACAGCACAGCAACATGTCGGCTTTGTGGCACATGTAGTAACTTCATGCACATGTAATAGTAATGACTAGTCAGTCAGGGGTTTGACCCCTGTACTGTTAGGCATGTGGCAGACGATGCTTAGGGTTTAGTCTCCAAGCCCTTCTCTGGTGTACTTTACCTGTCCCTCCCACACACTCTCTGGTGGATGTGGAGGTGTACACCTGCTCAGCAGCAGCATGTGTATTGTAAGTGATGGACATGATCAGGTGATGGCCTCTGCAGTCCTCCTTTAGCTGACTGAATGTGGAACAGCTGTGATGGTGTTCCCATAGCCATTCACATGATAAACACAGTACACTATCTAGGAAAATCATGTTGATATTTGGCCGTGACAGTCGCTGTGAGTGGTACCTGGATGTGATGTTCTGAAATGGCATCACAGATGATATCTGGATGTACCTCAAACATCATACACAGTGGGAAATAACCTAAAGGCAGGACGGTGATGTGCCACACATGACTACAGCATGTAAGTGTAGCTATGCTGCATTGAGACTACTGCTTGTTTAACATGTTGTGTGTGGTAATGGCTATTCTGCATGTTTTAATACAGACATGACAGTACTCTGTTCATGAGGGACCCCCATCTGTAGGGCCATCTGTGAACTGGTCAGTGTGTGGAACCATTTGTTTCTTGTGTTACACACTAAGCACACATCTGTGCACAGCAGGAGCACAGTGTGAGGATTGCAGACAGTACATGATGATAGGGATGTGTTACTGCCATCGCATCCCTGACTGGACATATGTCACATGAAACAGTGGTATGACAGACACTGTCTGGGGTTCCCAGTGACAAGCCAATAATGGGCAACTGTTCATAGCTGCGGTCACACGTCTACTACACATTGTACAGATGTCATGCAGTATATATGCATGTGTTGTGCTCCCTCTGCAAATGTATACCATCTGTTGTGTTGGGTTGATGGTGATATCTATGCATACTGTTGTAGGTAATTCGGAATGCTGTTGTCTATCACTAAGCCATATGTGGGTTTAAACTGCAATACCATAGGCTGTATGGGTTGGGAGGTCCCGGCAGAACCTCCTATCCCACTTCAGCTGATCATGGCACCGGGCACCAGCACATCTGGGGCCCAGCCTTGGACCTCAACCTCTGTTGGCTCTGCACCATCTTCTGGTGGTACCACCACTGAGGGTGGGGCATGTCCCCCTTGGGAGCAGGACCAGACAGGAACATGTCTGCTGTCGTGCGGTCCCAGACGTGTTGCTTTGGGGCCTCACTAAGGGGTACCGAAGCCAGATACGCAAGCTCAAGGGCGGAGTGTCACATTTACAGGGTGATGCTGCCCCTCCTGGACAGCCCCCAACACTGCCTCCTTTGCAGCTGTTTAGGTGCAGTGATGACTGCCCATGGCTGGGGACCTCCGGCCCACTGTTCCCATGGGCTTGTGAATGCCAAACACCCTTCCCTGTCCAAGGTGTATCCCCTCACATGTGTCATATACCAACCCTGTATGCTGTCTTGTCTGTGATCCTACCCTACCTATCCTCCACGGCCATAACTACTCTCCTTGAATATGAATAAATCACTGGACAGGCCGCCGATTCCGTACAGTCGAACGGCATGCTGTCACCTAATGGGCAGCCATTCCTGATACTGTAAGCATGTAATCTGATATAATAGGCATCACATACCCTCACCCTACGAAACATAAGGCCAATTGGCTCCTAGGACAACATCTGTCCTATACATAGCTGTCCATTTCATACACTTTCCCACTGGACACATGTAACCCTTGTAATATTCATCACAACATACTCCTGTTATCCTCACCCCTGTCCCTCAGGCGCACGATCCTGGTATGCACATCACTCCTAAATGGTCCAGGAACATGTGATGAGGACGACCCCATTGTACACACAACACTACCGGTCCCTCTATGGTTACCCCATTTACCTTTATCATGATGATGATGTTGCACACAGCATGTTGCAAGAGTACTGTTCACACATAATGATTGGACAGGTACTGTTGTGTTAATGTACATTACATGCACAGAGTGATGTATATGGCCAATGTATGACTGTTTGCTTGTATGAATGACACATGTCTGTCTGAGGGAGTCTTGAGATTACATAGGACAACACCACTACATAATACAGGCGTCGCTGGTGTTTCCCTTTTCATTTGTTTGTAATGCTTTGTTGCCACATGGTATGTTCCTGATAGTTCTCTATATATGTATGTACCTATATGCTGGACATAAACACTCACATATACATCTACATGATGGGATACATTCTTATACTGTTGAATGACTGCGCTGTATGATATGTTTGCGGTACTGTCCGTTGTCTGTATATCTGCCATGGTGTATTGGTAAATCACATTAGCTGTGTGTGCAGGGTCCTGGTTCCGAGCCTTGCAGAGGTCTTTTATTTTGTTGCAGGGCAGAACAAGGCCACTGAATACGGAGGGAGTAAGGCATATTAAAGCAGTTGTGAGTGGGTGTGCGTGGGTTTGCACAGTGTTAAGCAATGCTAACCTCTGGTTACAGCTTCTTACACTCAGTTAGCCTCTACATTGCTTTACCAGTGCAATACTCGCATACTGGTAGCCAAACAGGGTTACACCCATTCACTCCTGCACTTGCAAATGCACCAACATTGGTGCTTGCATCTGACACTCACACCCCTGGGTCGGAGCGAGGACCACAATATTACCTTATGATGCCTATTACATCAGATTACATGCCTACAGTATCGGGAATGGCTGCCCATTAGGTGACGGAATGCCGTTCGACTGTATGGAATCGGTGGCCTGTCCAGTGATTTATTCATATTATTTGTGTGTTCCTCTTACAATCTGCACCCGTCTGGCTGATACATGGGAACCAAGACTCTTCAATACAGACAAGTAATTGGGTTTTGGGACCCACATCCGTTGGCCGAGTCATGCTACCGCATACCTATTATAGGGTTGTCACCTTTTCAATTGCCCAATGTGGGACTTTTATGTAGAAACGTCAGATTTTGCAGGGCAAAACATATCCACAGCCAGTACAAAGGAAAGAGCTTCACTGTTTTGACTAAATAAAAGCTTATTCTTGTAGCATTATAGTTGCTTATTCTGTTTCTTATAACATTTAGGTGTTTCAGATACAAAATAATTGTTTTATGCAACTACTACAGACAATATAGGAAAATCTTTGTCCTAAAATCTCAAGACATTTGCCATATTTTCAATTATTTTGCAGGACACAACTGCCCAAAAGGGGACTGTCCCTCTCAAAGGTGGACAGGTGGTAACTCTAACCTATTATTCTATCATCTTTGTAAGGTAGTCAGTGGAATATGCGCTTTCTGTCACTATCAGACCACTCATACAAATGGGGATGAACACTGAATCAGCGACACTGCATAACAACATCAGGGACACATTTAGAAATTTGGTGCTATTAACCTGACACATTGACAGACCCAGAGCATATGTATTCATACACATTGTCCGAGGTACATGCTGTTTATGACTCTTAAATGTTGTCGTTATTCATTACGTGTATTCCACCACCTTTCCTTCTAATATCACTAGTTCTAGGAGGGTTTAGGTGGGACAGAGTTAGATTCTGAGTCGTAATCAGGGACAACCCTGGTAATCAGGGACAGTTCAATGGTATGGCCCCTATGTGTTCCCCCAATGGTTTACGGACTATCCAATGGATGTGCTCTTAGGGGTTGGGAGGTATGGGCATCTGCTATGCCCACATCGGAATATTACTTACATCCACGGGGCGGTCCTAATACAGCTCTGCCAGACAACACCTGGCCCATAATTGGATACCCATAGTTCCCCTACCTGCCACTCCTCTACAGCACTCATCCTTACTGTGGGTGCAGGTGGGGTATAAACACACCATTACACACTGCCCACTCTCCCCGTGTCAGGACACATGTCGTACATTGTGTCGACCCATGTGTTATCAGGCTTGCACAACCTACTGGTCTGTGTACATCTACAGCCTGCTTGGAGAAATCATTACTGGGACTGGCTCCGATCATTAATTTTTGGTGTCCCACAAGGGACATCGATGTCTGTGTTTCAAGTGTAGACCTTGCAGATCTCTCCCACTGGTAGTACCCTGCCGGTGGTCTGGGAAGCAGTGGTGTGTTTACCTTTATTGTGTGTCTGTATGTCTCACTGGCCTAGATGGGGGGGGGGGGTGATGCTACGTGTTACACGTTTGGTTATTGGACCTCCCACCAACATATGCCCGGCCTGTGGACATATGTTACTCATAACTGCTGTATCATATCCTAGATATATACATGTGTGTATTTACTGTAACATACATATATATCTATTTACATTAATATATACAGATATATCTGCATATATATGCATACATGTATATTTATATCTTGCTGTATATATATATATATATATATATATATATATATATATAAAATCTAACGACATATGGGTCTATGGTTGTCTGCATATGTATATATTCATATGTGGGTATGTATCTGTATTCTTTCTCTGTATGTACACATTCGTACTATGGCGAGGGAGAGGCATATCTCTATCTCGCTATGGGTAGATATACACACACATAGCTCTACATATATACATCTACATCTGATTATTCCATTCCTTGCCATATAGATTACACTTTGCTTTAGTGGGTCTCACAGTGGGTGTGGCTGCTCGTTGGGCGATGCCTCTGCCCAATGAACACATTCGCTTGCTTCCCTAGGGCTGTCCATATTGGCCAACATCAGCCAACACCTGCACACCTTGACCCATAAGTAGTTACCCATAGTTCCCCCACCCTCGCCTCCTCGACAGCACCCATCCTTACTCTGGGACCTGATCCATTCTGGACACAACCATGGGTCAACAGAGTTACCCACCCTTGTATTCCGAGTCTGTATACACTGCGGACAAAATGGGCGATCTATCACATTCATATGGTTTGGCCAATTTTTGGGGTGTCCCGCAAGGGACGCTCCAGTATGTGCTCCATGATTAAAATCCATGGGTGCACTGTGTACTCCCCCTGGTTGTATCCTGCCTGTAGTCTCGGGAGCAGTGGACACTTTACACTGATTGCGTGTATATTTCCCGTGTCTGGCTGTGGGGGTGGGTGGAAGGGCATGCTGCGTGTGTCGTATTTCTTGCCTGGGCTCCTCACTTCCATTGGCATAGCCTGTGAACATATGTCATTCCTGTGTGCTGTTTCCTATCATAGCTGTATATCTACGCACACACACACACACACATAGATAGATATATATATATATATATATATATATATATATATATATATATGTATGTATGTATATATGTACATATATGTATATATATATATATATATATATATATATATATATATATATATATATGTGTGTCTGCAATCATATATATATATATATGTATATATGTCTATACATATATGTATATATATATATATATATATATATATATATATATGTGTGTGTGTGTCTGTAAACCAATACATACCCCGCGCATATGCACTTACACATGCATAATGGTGTTTATATATGCTTCACCTGCATACTAGTGCCTTATTCATTATGACACTGACACTTCACTCCAGTTATCTTGTAATCGGTATTTAGCACATTATACAGTGGACAGATGTCGCAATATGCTCATGTACAGATTACCTATGGTAATTGGAATGTGATACAGTGTGATTCGGTATGACAATGTCTGTTCATTAGGGGGCTGCTCTAACGAATGCACTATTGCTGTGCTGCCCCATATGCATATATACCCATATACCCATAGCTCCTGTTTCCCCAAACACAGCCCAATACCTCCCTAACACTGCTGTCATCCATTCTCCTGTCGGATTTGCGGTGTATCGACACCACTACACACTGGCTACACCCTACTCCTATAAAGCCATCCCTTCGGTTTACTCACTCCACGTATCCTCAGACCTCCCATATGTTTAGTCTGCAAACATTGGTGACATGAGCGACCAAAGAATACTATTTGCAATCATTAGGTTGCCCCACATGGAACACGCATGTGCCTATGGAAAGATTAGACTCTATACTTTATTACATCCTTACTCCCGTTAACATGACACTATAATTCATTAATATGTATGACTATGCAGTATCGCACACGTTACACATGGGAGCCTATTTATGTACGTGTTCAGCATATTTCTTTTACAATTAGACCAGTTAAGTACTTGGTGTTGCCATACTGGGCAGATCACAGGAAGGATTCCATGTGTGGGGAAGCCCTTTCATTTGATTATCATCAGCACAGCACTGACTTTGGACACTGTACACATCTCTGCGTTCTAGCAGTTTAGTCCCGTCCCTCTTCTGCACAGCCTACTATTCCATCTACTGTCGATGTTTGTATGTGCGCATTCCTATTATTTATGTCTACAAATGGAATGCATGTGTTACAGAGAATGTACTTCTACATATTGTTGTCTGCATGTGTGTATGCATATATACCTATTACGAACTCGCTGACCTCCATGAGGCGGTCCAATTAGAACCGGGCCATCCAACCCTGGCACGCCTGGATCCATAATTTCATACCCATAGTTCCTCCACCCCACCCGTGTTCAACATACATGCGTAACTTCCATTATCCACTTATTAGTGCAGCCATGACACACCTCCAAACATTGCCCTCTGCAGAGCATTAGGGGCCCTACACATATGTTGTCCCGCCTCGTGTATTCTCAGACTCTCCCACCATTTAGTCTTTTTAACATACCTGCCCTTGCTAGGGTTATAGATTATGGCCTTATGCGCTTTAGAATTTTTGGTAGTCCCAGCAGGGACTACTCTCTGTCTGTGTGTAAAGTAGACTTAGAAATTCAACGATGTTACTCCCACTGGTAAAACCCTGCCTGTGGTGTGAGTAGCAGTGCTCTACTCATGCTTGGGCAGCTTTTTATGATATACGCTGACAGCACTATATAATACCATAGTTGCTGTTGATTCCCTTCACATCCCCTGTCTATGCTTTATTGTTATGACATTCATTCTTCATATATAGATATATATATATATATATATATATATATATATATATACATATATATATATATATATATATATATATATATATATATACACACACACACACACACACACACACACACACATATATATATGTGTGTGTGTGTGTATGTGTATATATATATATATATATATATATATATATATATATATATATATATATATATATATATATATATATATATATATATGTGTGTGTATATATATATATATATATATATATATATATATATATATATATATATTTAAAATTATATATATGTATATTTATTACATCTGTACATACGTATATACATTTCCTATGCTGGGCGCTGCTTACACCCACGCAAGCGCACTCGCATATGCTTACTGTGTGTTACATATGTTTACTGCCGCTTATTTGTGCTTACTTGTGCCTTATTCATTATGACAGTACCACTTTGATTTAAGGGATCTGGTTAATAGTCCCATGCGATATTCAAGTTCACTTTTACATGTTATAATATCAGTTTTACAGCAAAACGACATTTATTCCACAAGGAAAATGATATGTGCTATAGTCGAACTTGAACCATGAATGCCTGCTCGTTAGGCAGATGCTCTAACCACTACACTATTGATGTTCTGCTTCATTTATATGTATACCCATGGTTCATAGTTATCCGAACACACACCTCAACACTTCACTAACACAGCAGGCATCTATCTTCCTGTTGGGAAAACCGCACTACTACACATGCACCATTCCCTACTACTCTGGACCCATGAAGCATGTTGACTCACTCAAAGTATATTTAGACCTCCCAAGCCTATAGTCCTGGCACATACATTTGTATGATTGTCAGGGTGTTCATATGGTCATTCAGGTTTAGGCTTGTCCGACTGGGGACCGGGACTGCCCTGCACCCATTTGAAAGTCAGATTTAGCATGTGGACAAGGTTACTCCCACTGTTAGCATCCTACCTGTAGTTAGAGATGCAGGGATTTTGCCCACCTCTGGTCAGCTTGATATGTCAGCACTAGATAATACAGGTGTTCCGCTGCTGTTTTCCTTTGCATTCATTATGAATGCTTTCTTGTGCCTATGTTTGTTCTGTAGATATATATATATATATATATATATATATATATGTGTGTGTGTGTGTGTGTGTGTATATGTATATATATATATATATATATATATATATATATATATATATATACATATGAGTACGTACGCATGCATATACATCTATATGATTTAATTTCTTTGATCATACTGTTGAATGACTGTGCTGTCTGCTATGTTTGTGATAACATCAGAGTTAGGTATAAATGCCGTGGCTTAGTGGTAAATCACATTGATTGTGATGTGTAGGGTCCTGGCATCGGGCCTGGCCGACGCGGTTTATTGTGTTGCTGGGCAGAACAAGGGCCATTGGACAAAGGGTGAGTACAACACTTTTCAGCTTCGGTTTTCCATTTAACCGCCGTTTCACGTCATACAAACACCTTCTGCATTCTTACTGTGATACATCACCCCAGTTCAAATTTCAATGGTATTATATAATTATACAGCATAAAATTAGCAAGATATGCTCATATACAGATTAGGCGTCATAAATGGTGTGTGTTGAAATTTATATCGGCAACGTCTGTTTGATAGGCGGATGCTCTAACCACCACACTATTGGTGTTCTGCTTCATTTATATGTATACCCATGGTTCATAGTTACCCAAACACATGCCTCAACACTTCACTAACACAGCAGGCATCCATTTTCCTGTTGGGAAAACCACACTACTACACATGCACCATTCCCTACTGCTCTAGACATGTCCCGTATGTTGGCTCACTCCAAGTATATTCAGACGTCCCAAGCTTATAGTCCTGGGACATACATTCATATAATGATCAGGGTGTTCAATTAGTCTTCTAGTTTTTTGGCTCATCTGACTGGTGACTGGGACTGCCCTGTACCTGTTTGAAAGTCAGACTTAGCATGTGGACATAGTTCAACTGTTAGCATCTTACCTGTGGTTGGAGATACACATGCATATACACCTACATGCTTATTTACATTTTCCATACTGTTAAATGACCGACACTTCCCGTCGCACATACCCACTTACATCTGCTTTAAAGTGCCTTAATCACCCTATATCCAGCTGCCATTATTGTGGCCATCATATAAAATTAGCCCTTGCATGACTTGGACCTGGGAACAGGAACACCATAGTCACTGGTTTTACCACTAAACCATCCGTGATACATCCTGTATGGATGGTAATTAGGATATATGACTTTACTACAGCCATTCCACAGTACTGGCAACAAATGTGACAGTCAGGTGGTGTACATATGTATAGTACATGTTACTATTCATATGTTTCTGAGAGGCATATGTATACATTTGCAAGTATACATATTTATGAAATGGACACATACTTGACAACTACTTATATGCATGTATGTGTGACATGTAGCTATGCGAATATAAGTATGTACATTTATATATATATATGACTACATATCTGGAGTTATACATGGCCATGTATATCAACATCCGCATACGGGAGGTACCTGTACCGTTTGTATACAGGGGTTGTGTGCATCATTACTACGAGGAACTTGAACGGGGTATACAATTTGTGGACATGTACTATTTGGGAGACGGCTATGGGGAAGCTTCATGGGAACATGTGAATGGTATAAATTCCCGATATTGCAAGTGGGGAGATGTGCATCACGGTCACGTGTTTAATCCCGGGTCGTAGGTTCTGCAGGAATGGCTGGAGGCTGAGCAGGGTTGTGGACAATTACTGCTAATGCAACTTGTGTCCAGTTGTCTACGGGGCTGGACATCATGTCGTGCCACCAAGTCTAATCTTTAGAGCAGACACTTATCCCATGAGGGATGGCCAAAAATTGTGGACACCAATGACTCCAATTCTTTTGGCTTTATGAAAATGAGGGATGGTTATACATGCAAGGGATATCTAGTTTGCAAGCCTGAGATTGCCTAGGGTGAGACTGCCTACTAAATATGGGTAGGGGCACTATGTGCAGATATGGCTGCGCCAAGCTAGCAGCCCGAGTATGGGTGGTTTTGGTGGACATTCAGCAAGGGGGGGGTGGTGTGCTGTGGAGGGGATGATGGGTATTCAATTATGTATCCAGGTGTGTTGGGATTGGATGGCTCAGTTCAGGCCAGACCATTATGTGGGTGTGAGCCGGTAACGTTTCTGTACATGTGTATCGCACATTTTAATGTTCATATGTTTGTGGGATTGTGTTCTACAGTATGGCCTGTCAGGGTGTATTGCAGATGTGAATGTATGTTCTTTGGTTTCCTTTCTGATTCACCCACTGCTCTCTCGTACACCTCCAGTTCACCTGTTGTACATCCGACCCAGTCTCCCCTTGGCGAATTATTACATTACCCGTCACCCCCCTCCATATTCCACACACACACCATCCATCCCTTCTCTGGTTGATGGCCGATGGCACAGACAACAGTACACATTGCGTACTCTACATATATCTGGTACCAATATGGTTGTGAGGACAACCCTAGCATATCTGATCTTCCACATGCTGTACTTCACGCACATAGGTACACACAAATACTTATCTTTCATGACATGGTAGGTAGATCCGGGTAATACCCATTCATCTTTGGGCCATCCAGACAAGGACGACTTTGACTATGAATGGGCAGTTATTGAGCGAATGCTCTGATCATTGGTAGGGTTGCCACCTTTTCAATTGGCCAAAGTGAGACATTTTCAGGACACACATCAGATTTTACAGGCCGACGGATACCCACGGTCAGTACAAAGGATAGAATTTTACCTTTATGCCTAAATGGAAGCTTATTCTTGTAGCAGTTTAGTTGCTTATTCTGTTTCTTGTAACATTTAGGTATTTTAGATACAGAAATAACTATTTTATGGAACTATTACATAAAATATGGGACATAATTATGTCCTACAATCGCAGGACATTTGGCATTTTTAATATTTTTGGTAAGGACACAACTGCCCAGAGAGGGGCTGTCCCTCACAGAGTGGGACAGATGTTAGCCCTAGATCCTGGATGTCAACAGGGGTGGACATCGTGTTATGCCACAAAGTTTAATCTTGAGTACAGACACTTATCCCATGAGGGATGTCCAAAAATTGTGAACGACGGACCCCATTCTTCTGGCTATTCGAAAATGTGGTAGGGTTATGCATGCATGGGATATCTAGTTTGCAAGCCTGAGACTGCCTAGGGTACGACTGCCTACTAGATGTGGGTAGGGGGCCCTATGTGCAGATATGGCTGCGCCAAGCTAGCAGCCCGAGTATGGGTGGTTTTGGTGGACGTTCAGCAAGGGGGGGGGGGTGCTGTGGAGGGGATGATGGGTATTCAATTACGTCTCCAGGTGTGTTGGGGATGTATGGCTCAGTTCAGGCCAGACCATTATGTGGGTGTGAGCCCGTAACGTTTCTGTAAATGTGTATCGCACATTTTAATGTTCATATGTTTGTGGGATTGTGTTCTGCAGTATGGCCTGTCAGGGTGTATTGCAGATGTGAATGTATGTTCTTTGGTTTCCTTTCTGATTTACCCACTACTCCCTCGTACACCTCCAGTTCACCTATTGTACATCCAACCCAGTCTCCCCTTGGTGAATTATTACATTACCCGTCACCCCCCCATATTCCACACACACCATCCATCCTTTCTCTGGTTGATGGTCCATGGCACAGACAACAGAACACATTGCATACTCTACATATATCTGGTACCAATATGGTTGTGATGACAACCCTGGCATATCTGATCTTCCACATGCTGTACTTCACACACATAGGTACACACAAATACTTATCTTTCATGACATGGTAGGTAGACCCGGATAATACCCCTTCATCTTTGGGCCGTCCAGACAGGGATGACTTGGACTGCGAATGGGCAGATATTGAGCGAATGCTCTGACCATTGGGCTAGGCTTAGCAAAGGGCAACGGCATGCAAACATGCTGCATTTTGCTTCCACTTGGTATAACAATCAACACTACAATGGAATATGGGCACAGGGTTTAAATGTCATTTGTTCGAGGGATGGGGCTCAATATTCAGCTACGTGCCTTTGTGTTTACTTTTTATTTTGGGTGTTCCCTAAACTGTCTTGTATGCTTTGCATACATTTCAGTGTCCACGGACACTGACAGGAGTGATTACTATTAGAGGCAGGCTGTACTAGTCAGCATTTTAGGTTGCGCATCTGCAGCCGACATGTTCACGCCTCCATGCAGCGCTTAGACACGCCCCCTGCACTCA
Source organism: Protopterus annectens (assembly GCF_019279795.1). NCBI lineage: Eukaryota > Metazoa > Chordata > Ceratodontiformes > Protopteridae > Protopterus > Protopterus annectens. Next base: position 590,190,452 of record NC_056739.1, read on the forward strand.
CGCACATTTCCTATGCATGCGGACATTGAGGCAGCGTGCCTTCATTAATATGCATACGGTGCTGCTGTGCCATCTCTATGCCGCACGATTGGCGCAAGGCTAACTCTGTCCTTGCGCCGAGCTTCATGAATCCCAGGGTTTATCTATTTTTTTTAGACATATCCTATTTGACTTTATGTATTCCTTCAATGCTTCACTTATTTTAAACACCCATGAGTGCATCTGATTGATGTTTTTAAATTATTGGAAGCCATCTCCTGTATTTGAACTGCTTTTAGCCAAATAGCTGCATGACTTTCCCCCATCTGTGTCTTCCTCTTCTCATTTTCTGGTTGATTTTTCTTATTTTCTCCAAATTGCTTCTTTTGTGTAATCTAGAAAGAATAATAATTATCCAGTAACCGAATTTCAAGCAAACTGATAGTTTTTACTAGGTTTCTTTTTCTCAGTTTCAGTTTTCACATTGGAAGAGCTCTAATCAACCTATTGATCAGTATGCAACCATGTTGGAAGAACAGCTTTTCATTCCACCATTGTTCAGTCTTGGAGTTACTATATTTAAAAATACAGGAGTGTGGAATGCATGGGGCTCAATAAAAAAAAAAGAAGAAGAAAATGCGCCCAAAAGAGCAGAAACTATAACATAAATACAAAAGAAAATAAAAACGCCACTACAGTGGTGCGACCACAATCTATGAACTGGTAAAACTTTAATAGTGAATATCACCAAGGGCTTTCCCCCTTTAACCACAGGGCTTCATTAGAGTAAATTAACCACACTAAACCCATCCTTAAATACTTAAAATCACATCACATGATGAAATTAATGATGCAGTTCCTTTTACATAACATAGCTTAAACCACAAGCTTTAAAAAACTGTCTCATACACCTTAACATTTATCACACTAATCAATACTTTATCTAATTCTTCAAAGAACACAACAACCATAAAAAAATAAATAATAGAATAAAATGAAGTTAATAAATATAAACTTTTAAATGTCCAATAGTTGTGTTTTGTTCCTAACATTTGTAACATACAAATCAAATCTGAGCTGCCTTTATTTTCAACACTGAACTTAAAGAAACATTGTTGTTAATACCAGGGAAGACTGTAACATTGGTCCTGAACTGCCAATCTAATTCTAACTTTTCCAAATACATTTTCAAGTCACCCCCTCTACCATAATCAATCACCCTGTCAATAATGAAAAATATAAACATTTTAAAACTGTCACATACTACAGAGTGATTATACAATGCAGTTTCATTCCTTTTCCGATTAATGACCCTAACATGTTCCAAAATTCTTTCTTTTAGTTTTCTAGTGGTTTTGCCCATGTAAAAATCTGGGCAAGACCAACACGTGGCCACATATATCACCATCTTAGTGCTACATTTACAGTGTCCAGGACATGGGATAGTACGATAGTACCCATCTAACATCACATAGAGGCCTCTGTTTATGTATTTACAAGCTTATTGAGGTTTCCCCACCAAATTTCTTATTAAAATTAGAAATGAAATTTGTGAAAGAAGAAAGGACAGGTTTACCCCATTTTATCTACTGACCATGGGTTCACTTTGGATACAAGACATAATACTATGTCAGATAGTGTTTTGGTTCTCCCTTATAAAAATGAAGTGTTGAAAATTAGAGCAATGGTTAATAATACATGGGACTTAGTTTTGGGTCCTGAGCTCAAAAACATCCTAGGTACTAAACCAAGAAGCACTTTTACTAGGGGTGCAAATTTAAAGAATTAATTTGAAAAACCTTGTAACAACAAAAGACTTAGATCTACCATGTCGAAGTATAACATGTGTAAAGCTTGTAAATACATAAACACAGGCCCCTATGTGATGTGAGATGGGTACTATCATACTATCCCATGTCCCAACCACTGTAACTGTAAGACTAAGATGGTGATATATGTGGCCACGTTTTTGTCTTGCCCAGCTTTTTGCATGGGCAAAACCATGAGAAAACTAAAAGAAAGAATGTTGGAACATAGGTTCATAGGTTGGTACTAGGCTATCGGCCCTAGGGCCTATACAAGCCTAGCCATAACAATTCCCTGGATATTTCTTCCCACAATATTTACTTCCCTAGACCCCTGTCTAGCAGGGTGACTGATGTGATCCCCGAGGTGAATTTCCTATCTCCCATCCAATTGTCAAGGTTCCTTTTGAAGACGGCCAAGGAGGCACTTTGCTTGACATGTATAGGCAGTCTATTCCAGAGTATGGGGAGTCTCTGGGTAAGGAACCTATCCCTCCAGCATGTTTTGTTCATTGTGATGACAAGGTTTAGATCCCTGGAGCGTGTGGCTCTGAGGGATTGGGATTTCTTTAAGTGGAGCATGTCCAACAGCTCAGGGTTTGACATGGCCTTGTATGTTAAGCAGGGATCTCCTCTGAGTAGACGATATGCCACAGAATATAGCTGGAGTTTTTTTAGATGGTCAGCATATGGCATCTGCTTTAGGCCTGTGATTCTTTTAGTGAGGTATTTCTGTGGTCTTTCCAGCTGTTGCAGATGTCTTGTGAGGTACATACCAAATGGGGCATTGTATTTTATAATGAGTCTAATGAGGGATGAGTGGGCAATGACCTCCTTTTTTCTGGATGAAAAGCCCTTAGTGATGAGGTGTGCCACATAGAAGGATTTCCTGACTGTTGTGGCGATGTGGTTATCGAAGGTGAGACCACTGTCCACCTGTGTCCCTAAGTCTGTCATCACACTTTCGGTGTTTAGTGTATTGCCACCTATGTGGTAATTCATGGGTACATGGTTTTTCCCAAAGGGGATAACTATACATTTCTTGGCATTAAGCTTGACCCCATGGCTCTGGCACCAAGCATCTGTTTCTGTAAGGCCCTTTTGTAGAATATACACATCATTTGGGGATTCAGTAATGGCTCCCAGTTTGCAATCATCTGCGAACTTTGTTAGCCAGAGTCCCTTAGTGTTGGCCTGTACTTCAGAGAAGTAGATGCTAACCTTGACGATTGGATGGGAGAAAGGAAATTCACCCCAGGGATCACGTCAGTCGCCCTGCTAGACAGAGGTCCAGGAAAGTAAATAATGTGTGAAGAAATAGCCAGGGAATTGTTATGGCTAGGCTTGTATAGGCCCTAGGGCTGATAGCCTAGTACCAGCCTATGAACCTATGAACCTAAACAAGAGCAGTCCTAGGACTGAACCCTGAGGTACTCCACTTGTCATCTGTCTGGAGCTGGATTTGGAGTCGGCTACTTTTACAGTCTGGGTTCTGTCAGTAAGCCAGTTGGCAACCCATCAAGTGACGTACGGATTTATGCCCAACTTAGTAAGTTTGTCTATGATTCCAGAGTAGGGGATGGTGTCAAAGGCCTTGGCGAGGTCCAGATAGACTGTGTGGACCTCCTTACCCTCGTTCACACCTCTGGAAACTGATTTGAAGAAATCAATCAGGTTCAGGAGACAGGATCGGCCTTTCATGAACCCAAACTGAGTGGGGTCCAGTGTTTGAAGGTTGCCAATGTCTTTGTTTATAAGTTCCTTGATAATGCATTCCATGCCCTTGCAGATCAGGCTCGTCAGCCTGATGGAACGGTAGTTACTGGGATCCAAGGTGGATCCCCCTTTGTTGAGTGGGATAACTGTAGCTGTGCACCACTCAGTAGGCACGAAGCCTGAGGTGAGGCTATGATTAAACATGACACTTAGGTGAGGTGCCAGTTCATTTTGCACTTCATGTAGTACACAGCCCGGGATGTCATCTGGTCCCATGGATGCTGTATTCTTAGTTTTGGAGAGTGCGGTTTCTACTTGTGTGGCCATGATTACTGGAATTTGGCAATCTTTTGGTATTGAGATAGGCCCTTTAGGGGGTGAGAGGGGTGTGAAGTTGGCACTAAATCGATCTGCCAGGATATTGGCAATATCCTTGGGATCAGTATATTTAATGCCATTCTGCTGTAGCTCAGAGCAGATCTGAGCATTGCCATTTAGATTCTTGACATAAATACAGAATGCCTTGTGGTTGTCTTTGGAATCTTTAGCAATTTTATTTTTATAACTTGCTTTGGAGGATTTTATGAGGAATCTCAGCTTCTTACTGAGGCTGGTAAAGGAGTTTTTTGCATCCTAGGATTTTCCTCTTTTCTGCAACAGTCTCTTCCTTCTGTTGTATAGTTTGTTTATGGCAGGGGACCACCATATTGGCTTCATTTTTTTGGAGGAGAGCGTCTTGGTTCTGTTTGGGATTGCACGATTCATGCACGAGTGGATGTGCTCGTACAGTGCCTTAGTGTAGGATTCAGCAGTCGAACTTTCAGCTCCTGTCTGCATGGGTGTCATGAAGTTTGTCACTTCTGACTTGAGTAGCATGAAGTTGGCTTTGGGGAATTTTTTTACAGGGGTTTCCTTACTGGGGGGTGGGGGCAGGATGTGGATGTCAAGGGTGATTAGCTTATGGTCAGACCTGACCAATGAGGGTGTGACCACTGGTATGGAGCATCTATCTCCCATGTTGGTAATGACCAGGTCTAGGATATTGGAGCCCCTGGTGGGACAATGGATTAATTGATCCAGGGCATTGGAATTTATGAATTCCAAGAACCGTTGGGAAAAGGTGTTGGTACCCAAGTAGTTTTCCCAGTTAATGGCAGGGTAGTTGAAATCACCCAGTATTAGGGTGTTTGGTTGTATCTTAATATTTTCCAGTATGTTTAGAAAGGTGTAGTGAGAATCTTGGGGCATGGTGGGGGATCTGTAGCAAGCTACAATTTGGATTGTAGTCTTACCTAGTGTTAGTTTTACCTGGAGAATTTCAGATGCATTGTGTTGGGCAACTAGCCTGGACATGTGAATATCCTTGGTGAATATGGGCACTCCTCTACCTTTAGTGTTCCGGTCTTGGTATGGTGGCTGAAACGTGTGGTAAGAGTTAGGGACATTAATCAGGAAAGGAATGAAAGGAATGAAAGTGCATTGTATAATCACTCTGTGGGATGTGACAGTTTTAAAAAGTTATATTCTTCATTACTGACAGGGTGATTGATTATGGTACAGGGGGGGACTTGAAAACTTATTTGGAAAAGTTAGAATTAGGTTGGCAGTTCAGGACTAATGCTACAATCTTCTCTGGTATTAATGACAGCGTTTCTTTAAAACTAAAGGCAGCTCAGATTTGATTTATATTTTACAAATGTTAGGAACAAAACACAACTATTGGACATTTAAAAGTTTATATTTATTAACTTAATTTTATTTTATTATTTATTTTTTATGATTGTTGCATTCTTTGAAGAATGAGATAAAGTATTGATTAGTGTGATAAATGTTAAGGTGTATGAGACAGTTTTTTAAAGCTTGTGGCTTAAGTTATGTTATGTAAAAGGAACTGCATCATTAATTTCATCATGTGATGTGATTTCAAGTATTTAAGGATGGGTTTAATGTGGTTAATTTACTCTGATGAAGCCCTGAGGTTACAGGGTGAAAGCGTTTGGTGATATTCACTAGTAAAGTTTTTCCACTTCATAGATTGTGGTCGCACCACTGTGGTGGCATTTTTATTTTCTTTTGTATTCATTTAAAAAAATCTGATTTCTGTGTGTCTTTCATTGTACTGATTATGGCTTTTGCTGTATCTAAAGTTGCTGCCAATGATGTAGCTAAAGGTGCATCAGTATGAATTGGCTTTTGCTGTATCTAAAGTTGCTGCCAATGATGTAGCTAAAGGTGCATCAGTAATCCAATATAAACCCAAATACCCCAGATAAACAGAAGCATATGTAATAAATACAAAGCTGCATCATACTCTAATAACCTGACCTCTGATGGTTGCAGGAATATGGTTTAAATGCACTGGTAAACATGAGAAATTTTCCATTAATAGTAATAATATTCAGTGTGTTGACTGGTAGCAAAAGGAAGTAGTTTAGGACTGCTGTTTTACAATTATGACATCTGCATTTTGTCCAAGCTTCACACTCCATCATCAACACACAAACAATTTTTTGGTAGCGAACCTTAAAATTAATAATTCAAAGCCTATCTTACTGGTGGTATAACTATACATACCAGCTAGTAAAACCTGTTCTTCCAGTGTCTCACCACTAATATTAGATTAGAAGTCATCACTGTGGCCAACAAAAACATAAGAAAATTTACTCAGATGGACTTTCTCACCTCCGAGAATAGATTAATTGACTTTCTTATCTCATTTTGCTGAGCATTCCAAAAAGACAAAAGTACTGGGTATGGGTGTACCAGGCCTTAGCATCAACTCTGCATAACATAGCTTTATGTGGAGTTATGGCTAACTGTGTAACTGACTATCTAACTATCTGACACATGGTACCAATGTGAGATTCAAAAGCTACCACAAGATTGTCAAATGAGAAATATAAAGGACCTTGACATTAAAACTTTTAATTCAACCCTTTCAACTGTTGAATGGTGACCATTTGTTAAGCGGCCCTTGGATACTGCTGTCTAATACCCTAGTGTTATTTGTATCCCCACTCAAAAGTGTAGCACCTTCTTGATTGAGACTTGTCCATTTTGTAAATCTGCCATGTGTTAATCCATCAGTCAAGGACTATGATAAAAGTAAGAAATTATCTGTTTGTTTTCTGGATATCAATCTTCTTCTTCTTTTGGCTGCTCCCGTTAGGGGGCACCACAGCAGATCAACTGTTTCCATTTCCTCCTGTCCTCTGCATCTTGCACTGTCACATCAACCACCCGCATATCCTCTCTCACCACATCCATAAACCTTATCTTAGGCCTTCCTCTTTTCCTGTTACCTGGCAGCTTCATCCTTAGCATCTTTTTCCCCAATATACTCTGCATCCCTCCTCAACACATGTCCAAACCAACATAATCTTGAACTATATAATTAATGTGATGTTCAGGGAAGCCCATGGCTAAGTAAAATGTAATAACTTCTCCATGCTAACAATCCTGAAACATTCTGGACCACTACTGACAATATTCACCACCCTGTCTTTAATACAACTTTGATTCTCTTCACATATCTAAGTGACTATGACACTGGTGAGCAGTATGATAAACATGTTTATAATTCCATAAAAGTATAACTGCAGATAACCATGCTGAATGACCATAACCACCATCTATCGATCTGTGTAGTACAATTAGCCTCCAAAAGTATCAGCTATCACTGTCATAAAATGATGTCCTTGACAAGGTCCCTGCACAATTTCTAAAAAATGCTGCTAGATCCACCATTTCAATCAATAGATTCATAAAATAAGGACATATATCTTATTGCCTGCCATTTCTGCTCTCCAAGATCCTCAAGATATGGGTCCATAAACAGCTCTTACAATATCTTATTGATCCCAATAATTGTTAGTATTCAAGAAAACATGAAACAAATAAACAAATAAACAAACAAACAAACAGTAATTCCATGCAGAGTCTGCCAGAGGATGCAGGAACCCAGCCATATCTATGCACCACTATGGTGCAAATCCAGAAGAGTAAATCTTGTGGTTTTTATTTGATGCATTGTACGTTTTTTTTTTTTTGGATTTACCCCATAGCGGTGCATAGATTTGGTTGGTTTCCTGCATCCTGTGGCATACTCTACATGGAATTGTTAGTATTCACCCAGACCATGGACAAGCTGGTTAGTAAGCCTATTGATTCACTTTAATTCAATTAGTGATTCATTGGTCAGACAACGCTGAACATTCATAACAGCAGTTGTCTGACATAACAATAAGATAATATTGACTGTAGCACAGATAATTGGAAAACTGCACCATTCACTGGCAACAGTAGGATGGCATAAGTAAAGAAAGACAGCAGCAAGTTTGCAGTTGCTTGCTATCAAAGTGGAGCTGAGATTAGGAAGCCAAGTTCTCTGGGTTCAAGCCTCCATGTAGGAGTTTGTTTTTCATTTTTTTATTATTTTTTTTTTGCATTTATTTGCAATCCCTTTCTCTTTTCTGTTTGATATTGTGATCACACTTAGTTCAATTATTTCTTTGGATGTTTGCAGTGGTTGGAGGTTGCTATGGTGTTAGTTGCAGATTGCAGCATGTGATTTATATATTTATTTATTTTTTTAGTTTGCTTATATGTTCTGTATTTTTGGAGTATGTTATTGGGGTGGTTGTGTGTCACACTATCTGGGAAGTTATTTGTTCTTATGTTTCAGCTAATGTTTTCTTGTAATTTCAGACAGTTGCTGACATGGATGTTTTGTCTGACTGATGTATTGGTGCTTAACACATAACAAATCGATTGGAATGTAGGTTCCCCTCTAGTGAAGATGGAACTTCCCAGATGGACAATATTAATCAAAAAAAATAAATAAAATAAATAGTTCAGCTACAAAAAGGAACAGAATTATATTTAGAATGAATCAGGACAGGCAGCCTTCTAGTACAACATTTAAATTGCTGACAGACAAAACACCACAAGAGATGTTATGCAGTAATGAGAAACAGGGCTACAGATGCAACTATTTGTAGTACTTTAACTCTGCTGAAAATAAATGCTTTAAAACTCTAGTGGCAGGTATACACTTATAAATATTAATGGAGCAAAAAGCTAACCAGTCACCACAGAACAGACAAGGCATCTTACAGACCCTTTTACTTTATTTTCCCACTCTAAGATTACTGTACCTTGGTTGGAGAAAGATTAAATGCTGACAGGCAATCTAGCATCTGCACCTTATAACTGACAATGAGGCTAACACCAGTCTTCCTTTTTCCAAGGTACAGCAACCACTGAGCACCCACAAATCAATGTGGTGCAAGCTCAATAACTGCATTGTGAAGCAAGCAGCCTATCATGAGCAACCTAGAGCTGTTATGCTCCAGCACAGTGGCATAGCGGATAATGTTGTTACCTCACAGGAAGAGGTTCTGTCATTCAATTCTCATCTGGGGTAGCATCTGCAGCAATGCTGCATGCACTCTCTGTGTTCACTTAGATTTTCTCTGGCTGCTCTGGTTTCCTCATACATTCCAAAGACATGCAGTGGGTGGATTAGAAACTATAAACTGGCCATAGGTGTGAGTGTGCATGTGTGTATTGTGTGTATAATATGGAAGAGCAACCACAGCAGGGTTAGCCTCCTTGCAGTGTAAACATTAGCTGTAGATGATTGCCACTGCTGAAGTGACACCCTGACTCCATGTGCCAAAATGGGAAAGAATGGGTGATAGACTGAATCTAGTTTGTTGTATGAGGCAAAGTATTTGTGTTGTGTGGTAGACCAGGCAGCAAACTCTTTCTCTAAAGTTAAGGCTTAGAAGACAACATTTTAGATTGGATTGCTGTGGGAAAGATGTTGTCTTTGTCAGACTTGCTCCTCCACACAGACTGGGACTCTCAACCATCTGCTTGTGCAATACAGTCTCCACAGCTCTCAACCCTCCATCTCCAAAATGAGGAACACTACCTCTTTTAATGTGTAAAAACTGAGCAAAATGTGGAACACTTACTAACAGCTTACTAACAACTTCACATAGGAAGCTCATAAGATGGTTAAAATGTGCTACTTTTACATATAGACACTTATCTTGATAAATTAATATGATTATGCTCTCTTTATCATGAATATCAGTTAAAAAATACCTAACACTGAATGTGCGACGACAGATACTTTCAGTGTGGAACTTCAGGAAACATGAATGTTTCAGGACCTCAAATGAGGAACGTTCCTCGTAATGAGGTACACTTGAGAGGTACAATAAATTGTGGACCCTTACATGGTAATTTGGTGATTCAGGAACATAAATGTTATGTTATGTGCTGTGTCTCATCTGACAATAAGACTTGAGGGGGAGGGGGGGTAACACGCCTTTCAACTGTCCTTGATTTTACACAACATAGGGTTGCCACCTTTTCAAATGGCCAAAGTGGGACATTTTTGGTACAAACATCAGATTTTATAGGCCGACACATACCCACGGTCAGTACAAGGGTTAGAACTTAACTTTTTTGCCTAAATAAAAGCTTATTCGGTACTTACGTATTATCGCAACCAGATTTCTAACTGATAATACCCAAGTACTAAGTTCTCATGGGGTGTTCAGGTGTCGAGAAAAGTATTTCACGGTATTGTGTCAATCGCAAACTGTATAAATATTTGCAATGTACCCAGATTTTTAGCTAGTTGCCCTCCCGTTATTTTACGTTTCCGCCACATTACATGCAGCACCATGTCGAGATGAAAGTGTCTCAGTGTGACTTAATTAGCAAAGGTTCCCTTCACTTATGGCTGAAAGATAAATGTAAAAGGCAAAATTGGCATGTCCGTTTTCAGTTTGTGACATGTAGCGATAATATTCCCGGAGTAATGAATTAAACAACCTGTTCCACAGAACTGCTGTCTTTCTTCCGACTGCAAATGTTTGCTCTAATATAAGGATTTCACACTTATGTGTCACTGCCATTCCATCTATACACACCTGAAAACTGTCCAACATTTCACACAATGTCCAGCTTTGTGACAGATATTATCAGTATGGCCCTCATAAAATGTGTGACTGTGTACCAAGTCACCGGGATGATCGGAGGATGGAAGTCAGTAACTAATGAAATACATATGCCTTATGTGTAGTGGCAGTCAGGTTAATTTTGCATTCACTTATGGGGTAAAGGACGTTACCGGGAAGGAAGAATTTGGCCGTTATTCCTGTCCCTTTCACAGAGCCGAAGTGATACAAGTAATTTGGACTTCACACACCCCTTGCCAGTGCAGGATACATTAGATTCCCTGTAACATAAGGAATTAGAGTGACTTCACAATCTGGTTGCGATAATACGTAAGTACCGCTTGCTTATTCTTCATAGGTTCATAGGTTCATAGGTTCATACTAGGCTATCTGCCCTGGGGCAATTATAAGCCTAGCCCGATTCTGTATGGCTTACGCCACCCCTTGATTTGAGTATACTGTGCCCCTTTTTAAGGTTTAGTTTACTGTGCCTCTGTCTAATAGTGACACGGGAGTAATCCCTGGGACAAACCTACGATCCCCCATCCACTTATCGAGATTCTTCTTGAAGAGATTCAGTGAGGTGCTCTGCCTCACATGAACTAGAATTCTATTCCAGAGTGAAGGGAGCCTCTGGGTTATGAACCTGTCCCTCCAGCAAGTTCTATTTATTTCTGTGCTGAGGTTCAAGTCTCTCGAGCGTGTGGCTCTAAGGGATTTAGATTTACTGAGGTGGAGCATGTCCATTAATTCTGGATTTGACATAGCTTTGTATGTCAGGCATAGATCGCCTCGAAGTAGGCGGTATGCAACTGAGTAGAGCTGGAGTTTTTTAACCGAGCAGCATATGGCATCTGTTTGAGACCCTTGATCCTCTTGGTGAGATACTTTTGGGGTCTTTCTAATTGCTGTAGGTGTCGGGTAAGGTACATCCCAAAAGGGGCATTGTATTCTATGATGGGCCTGATGAGGGATGAATAAAGGGCACGATTACCTCTCTTGATCTAGATGTGAAACCCTTCGTGATGAGGTGGGCTATGTAGAAGGTCTTTCTAACCACTTTGGCAATGTGGTTTTCAAAGGAGAGATTGCTATCAACTTGGGTCCCCAAGTCCCTAATAACTTTCTCTGTACTTAATGGGTTTCTGCCTATGTGGTAATTTGTGGGCACATTGTTTTTGCCAAAGGGTATGACTATACATTTTTTGGCATTTAGCTTTAAACCATGGTGCTGGCACCAGTTATCTGTCTCTGTGAGACCTGTTTGAAGGATGTTTGTGTCAGCTGGAGAGTTGATTATGGTGCCCAATTTGCAGTCGTCTGCGAACTTGGTGAGCCATAGTCCTCCCACGTTTGCCTGTACCTCGGAAAGGTATACACCGAACAAGAGTGGTCCCAGGACAGAACCCTGTGGGACACCACTTGTGACCGGTTTCGAGTCTGACATGGCTCCAGCAACTCTCACTCTGTGGGTTCTGTCTTTGAGCCAGTTTGCGACCCATCTTGTGACATAGGGGTTTATATTTAAGCTGGATAGCTTATCTATGATGCCCGAGTGGGGTATTGTGTCAAATGCCTTTGCAAGGTCCAGATAGGCTGTGTGGACTACCTTCCCTTCATCTATGGCTTTGGTGACTGTTTCAAAGAAGTCAACCAGGTTCAAAAGGCAGGATCTGCCCTTGACAAAGCCGAACTGGGTAGGATCTAGTGTCTGTAGGTCCCCAATGTCTTTGTTTATGAGCTCCATGATGATCCTCTCCATAGCCTTGCAGACTAAGCTAGTCAGGCTTATGGGGCGATAGTTTCCAGGGTCCGTAGAGGCTCCACCTTTGTGGAGTGGGACCACTGTTGCTGTACGCCATTCTGTGGGCACATATCCTGTAGTGAGGCTGAGATTGTATAGCTGTTTTATTTGAGGGATTAGTTCCTCTTGTAGTTCATGTAGGACGTAACCTGGGATGCCATCTGGTCCCATGGAAGCAGTGTTTTTTGCTTTCTTGTAGCATTCTAGTTGCTTATTCTGTTTCTTATAACATTTAGGTATTTTAGATACAGAATAACTGTTTTATGCAACTATTACATAAAATATAAGAAATAATTTTGTCCTAAAATCTCAGGACATTTGCCATTTTTACTAATTTTTGTCAAGATACAACTGCCCAAAGAGGGACTGTCCCTCGCAAAGTGTGACAGGTGGTAACCCTAGCACAACATCCTTAATATTTGTCATCTTTCCACCCTGTCCCTTGTAAAATGTTTAATTTTCTGGTAAATGACCGAGAATTACATTCAGTCACACACGCTCATCATTATATTTTCATACTTCTTTCTGTTAATAAAATGCATGTTGATGCCATAACCTGTTGTTTTATTATTTTTTAAGTGAGAGTAATATTTGGAATTGTCCCTCACTGGGCAAAGAAGTTGAGTGAAATGGGACAATTACATTCTCTTGATTAACAGTTCTTAGCTTAAGGTAGAAAGAGGGTCAAACTAGAAATAATCAGGGACACTTTTTTTAATAATACTCTACTTGAGATGTTGACAGAATAAATAAATATGAATTAACATGAATTTTATAAAGTAAAAGTTTGTAACTCTAGTGTCATTATGTGTTAAGTGTAATTCGCCATCTTTTCTGCCACTCCGTTAACCCTTTTAGGAAAAATTGAACTACATTTTGAACAAAAATTAAAGATGTCCCGGAAAAATAGGCACAGTTCAAAGATGTGTGTATTTCCTATGTTGAGGGAGGTAGAAATGTTAAAAGAAAAAAAAACGCGTCTCAGTCCTAACCAGTTACCGAACGAAACGAAAAAATAAGTGGGTGTTATAGTTTGACAAGAAAAATTCCCATTGCATTCATTCAGTCTACGCGACTCAATACAAAATATCTGAAAAAAGTCTACTTTAAGTTTTGGCGTAAGCCTGATCCTAAATTTATGCAACATTACACACGCCCTTAAAAGAAAACGTTTGCTGCCCGAAACTTTAATGTCTACATTGTTTCCTGGTTGTGAATTACCATATCTTAAAGGGATACAGAGATCACAAAAATGTAAATCAGTTTACCTCACTTGAAGCACGAGAAAAGTAGTGCTGTTAATTCGGGATAATAGCATGTCGGCCCAGTGTTGCAAAGCCATAAACACAGGGAAAGCAGGCGGTTGTCCTCTTGCTAATGTTGGATCAGCTGATTTTTCACCAAAATGGTAAGTGTGAGAATGTAGTTTGTAAAGTTCCGTTTAAAACAAAATGATCAAGCTTGTAGAATAGTGTGTAGCAGTGATAGTTTATTTAATATTTAGCATTTTTGTGTATTGCATAAGTGGTTTGATGTTCTGCGTTAGTTTACAGGAAGTTTGGCATAGGCTGAAGAAACGGTGCTGTTGTGTGTGGTCTTTTTGAGGTGTGCCTGTACCTTGTCAATGAAATAAAAATATAGTTGCTGTAATTTACTGGCTGCTTAACTTCCCATTATACCCCCCTTATTTAATTGTATTGCATTGTCGTAACTCCCACTAATATAAACCATTGCTCATTGTGTTAACAAAAATTCCTTGTCTCTAGCTTGCACCTTGAAAGATTATTGGTTCATGCTTTCTGTTTGTCACTTAACCCCCACTTAGTTCTCACTTTTATAGGTTGTTTTTTTTTTCCCTAAACACTTTTATTGAGTTATTACTTGTGACACAGGCAACTTTAGATTCATATTTATTTATTTTACATTTGTTGACCTGGTTAGTCTGACTGAGCTTAGTGGCCCATTTTCAGCAGAGACCCCGGGGAGAAAAGCTCCCCAGTAAGATGCAATTTTATTACAATGGTATTAGACTAAAATGAGAAATATACATTACATACAATGTGGTTAATAGTTATACAGTTGTAGTAATCACAGTATAATTAACATAAACATTTTACTTCACATATATTTCTATATATTATATAACTTAAGCAATATTACATAAATTATTCAATTCTTACTTTTTTAAACATGAAACATCTTTTTTAAACCATCACTTGCTACATAGACAATCATACATTTTATATATATGAAAAGAAAGCACACAGACACAATCCTAGTTGCAAGCATTTTACATCACAAACCATACTGACACACTCCCAGATGTAAACATTATGCATCACTTATAATCTACACAATCTTTTTCAGTCAAACATTACATAGCTCATTTAAGTCCTGCTTCCTTTAAACCTCATTCCTCCCTTGTATACATTGTTCCCACAATTCACATTTTTTCCTATGTAGTTTGCTTGTACCCTTTTCTAGAGGTCTCATTTCCAGTTGTTTTATCCATATTATTTTATGTTTGCAAGACTGAAATACTTCTGTAGCCATCTAGTTGGTGTGATATTAAGCAGATATGTACACCATTCACGTATCAAATGTTTTGTCTGTGGCTTGAATCCCACCTCTAGTAATGTCCTTCTAAAAGCACATTGAATGGAAAGAATACACATTTCATTAGCAGTTGTGTGTGTTTGCAGGGAAAAAAAATAAAAATATAGTTGTGTGTGGAATCTGTTATCATTTGGTAAGAGTTATCTGGTATCCCATGTCTCAGCATCTATTACTGACTGCTCATATGGTAACATTTCCTAATGTGACTAGAGAATGGACCTTGGCAGGCTGTTAAAGTCTGTACAACATAATATTATGCTGTTAAACATGTGCATTTACTTACTACAGAAATACAATGTCACTTAAAGCCAAGCTATGAGCATGTTTAAATGCGCTTGCAGGGGCCTGACACACATATAGGTTCATAGGTTCATACTAGGCTATCTGCCCGAGGGCATTTACAAGCCTAGCCCATAGTTTTGTGGCTTACGCCACCCCTTTAGTATGGGGAACTATACCCATTATTTTGCTGTGCCTCTGTTGAGCAGTGACACTGAGGTAATCCCTGGGGTATATCTGCGATCTCCCATCCATTGGTCAAGATTTCTCTTGAACAAGGCCAGCGAGGTGCTCTGCCTCACATATACCGGGATTTTATTCCACAGCATAGGGAGTCTTTGGGTGATGAATCTATCCCTCCAGCGTCCTATTAATAGCCGTGTCGAGGTTTAAGTCTCCGCCTTGTGGCTCTGACGGATCTAGATTTTTGAGGTGAAGCATATTCATCAAATCTGGGTTTGACATGGCCTTGTATGTTAGGCAAAGGTCACCTCTGAGCAGCGGTAAGCGACTGAATAGAGCTGGAGTTCTTTCAGTCGGGCAGCATAGGACAGATGTTTGAGACCCTTTATCCTTTTGGTGAGGAACTTTGTGGCCTCTCCAGCTGCTGCAAGTGTCGGGTCAGATACATTCCGAATGGGGCATTGTACTCAATCATTGGTCTGATGAGTGATGAGTATAGGGAGACTATGACCTCCCTTGATCTAGATGAGAATCCCTTCATGATAAGGTGGGCAATGTAGAATGTCTTCCTAACTACTTTAGCTACATGGGTGTCGAATGACAGACTACTATCAACCTGGGTCCCCAGGTCCCTGATAACTTCTTCTATGCTCAGTGGATTGCCACCTATTTGGTAGCTAGGGGTAACCTTGTTTTTCCCGAAGGGTATGACTTGCATTTCCTTCCACTGTCTGTGTATGTATGTATGTATTTATTTATTTCCTAGGTGAGAGAAACCTAAGCAGTAAACACTTTGGTAATAATTGTGTGTTTCAGTATAATTTTGCCTAATTCTCATTAACTGACTAGAGCTAGCAATATTGTTTCTGGATCGGTGTCCCTGCAGCCCATGTACATCACATTAAAGCAGGTAGTATGCTTTTGTTTAGCAAATGGTAATGCACAGTGTGTATGGATGTGTATTTAGATAAAGAGAGAGTTTTTTTTTTTTAACGTCATTGTCAATAGTACTTTTAATGCTGTACTCAGTACTATAATGTGTTTGTGTATGCATGCACACATGGTGGGTTTACTGGGTATTTGCCCAACAAGTATGTCAAAAAGGTAAAAACATGGTAATTTGACATTAAGACACTAGTTTGGGTCAAACAGGGAGTGCTTAGATGGTGTAATATTGTTAAGAAAGCTGTTATTTGAGATAATGTAGGAAAGCAGGAAAAAATAGGGACTGGGCTTTTGAACCAGCATCTCTTGAGTTTCCAGGTGAAATAAATTAGTATTACCACCATGTTCTTGCTTAACAAGAAGGCTGGTTCAAGTTCATCAGCGGTTGTTAAGTCCAGAGGAGTCTGTTCTTGGCATTTTCTTGTGGTGAAGACACACTGTCTGAGGCTATGACACTTGATCAAGTGTCATATTTTCTCAGAACTTAAACTTCTTGATGTTTTCCTGACATGTTCCACAGTTAAATGTGTCTCATGGAACATTTACCAGGCCTTCTCTAAACTGCTGTGCAATCCAAAATTCTTTTTCTCTCATCTGATTTCTCTTATACTACTAAACATTTTCCATACTTAAGTAAACATTTGGCATCAGATGTTCCGGAAGAGTCTCTACAGTCCTTTTGAGTGTTTTTTATGTTCCTTATTTTTGTACTACCAAAATTGTTCTGTAGTTAGTACGTTTAGAGTCAATACATTTAGCAATACTGAATCTCTTTTGTTCTTTACTATTTACAGCTGTGGTCTGGTTGTGTAAGTTGCCCATTCTTCTGAGTTAGCATCAGAAAAGTATGTATAAGTATTGCATTCTAAATATGTATTCATGTTCAGGCATTGCATTTTCCTTATTGTTTGACTTGCTGAAACATCCAAACCACTACATAAGCACTTTTTCACACATTGATATGTAAAAGGCGCTCTTTTTTGCTGTCAGGTTCATAGGTAGGTACTAGGCTATCAGCCCAAGGGCCTACGTAAGCCCAGCCAGCAAGGTTCCCTGGCTTACGCCACCCAATAAAGTTATTTTCCTGTGCCACTGTCGAGAAGAGACACAGAAGTGATCCCCGAGGTGTATTTCCTATTTCCCATCCACTCATCAAGATTTTTCTTGACGAGTGCTAATGAAGAACTTTGCTTGACATAGATGGGTAGCCTGTTCCAGAGTATGGGAAGCCTCTGGGACAGGAATCTATCCCTGCAGCATGTCCTGTTTATTGTGGTGACAAGGTTTAGGTCCCTAGAGCGTGTAGCTCGGTGGGATTGGGATTTCTTTAGGTGTAGCATGTCCAAAAGCTCTGGGTTTGACATAGCTTTATATGTTAGGCAGAGATCACCTCGGAGTAGGCGATATGCAATGGAGTAAAGATGGATTTTTTTGAGGCGGTCAGTGTAGGGCATTTGTTTGAGGCCAGTAATCCTCTTTGTGAGTTACTTCTGTGGCCTTTCCAGCTGCTGCAGATGTCTTGTGAGGTACATTCCAAAAGGGGCGTTGAACTCTATAATGGGTCTAAGAGTGTCAAGTAGAGGGGAACAATGACCTCTCTCTTTTTTTTTTTCCTGTATGAGAACCCTTTTATGATGAGATGTGCCACGTAGAAGGACTTCCTGACTACTGTGGCAATGTGATTATCAAAGGAGAGACTACTGTCCACCTGGGTCCCAAGGTCTCATCACACATTCGGTGTTAAGTAGATTGCTGCCTATGTGGTAGTTCATGAGTACAGAGTTTTTACCAAAGGGGATGACATTGCACTTTTTGGCATTGAGCTTGAGGCCATGCCTCTGACACCAGGCATCTGTTTCAGCGAGGCCCTTCTGTAGGATGTCCACATCATTTGGGGACTTTACTATGGCTCCTAGTTTGCAGTCATCTTCAGAGAAGTAGATACCAAACAGGAGAGGCCTCAGGACGGAACCCTGTGGTACTCCACTTGTCACTGCTTTGAGGTCAGATTTGGAGTCTGCAACTTTTACAGTGTGGGTTCTGTCAGTGAGCCAGTTGGCAACCCATCTTGTGACATAGGGATTTATACCTAGTTTAGTGAGTTTAGCTGTAATTCCTGAATGGGGGATGGTGTTGAAAGCCTTGGCGAGGTCAAGACAGGCTGTGTGAACCACCTTATCCTCATCTATGGCTTTGGTGACTGCCTCAAAGAAGTCGATCAGGTTCAGGAGGCATGATCTGCCTTTCACAAACCCGAACTGGGTGGAATCCAGAGTTTGGAGGTTACCAATGTCTTTGTTTAGGAGTTCCATGATGATACGTTCCATGACCTTGCAGACCAGGCTCGTCAGGCTAATAGGTCGATAGTTCCAGGATCAGTGGTGGCTCCCCCTTTGTGGAGTTGGATAACTGTTGCTGTGTGCCATTCAGTGGGCACAAAGCCTGATGCAAGGCTATTATTGAACATGGTGCTTAAGTGGGGAGCCAGTACGCAGCCTGGGATGTTGTCCGGTCCCATGGATGCTGTGTTTTTGGCTTGAGAGTGCAGCTTTTACCTGCGTAGTTGTGATTACAGGGACTCTGCATTCTTCCTGTGTAGGTATGTGCCCTTTAGGGGGTGAGGGGGGGAAGTTAGTATTGAACCTATCTGCCAGGATGTTGGCAATATCAGTTGGTTCTGTAATTTCCGTGCCTTTGTGCTGTAACTCAGAGCAAATCTGGGTGTTGCCATCGAGATTCTTGACATAGCTATAGAATGCTTTATGATCGTCCTTAGAATTAGTGGCGATTTTGTTTTCGTAACTAGCTTTGGAGTATCTTTTAAGGGATCTCAGCTTCTTACTGAGGCTGACCAGGGAGCTCCTACACTCATGGGATTTTACTCTCTTTTGCAACAGTCTCTTCCTTCTGTTGTACAGTTTGTTTATGGCAGGGGACCACCAGATTGGCTTCCTTTTTTTAGAGGATAGTGTCTTGGTTCTGTTTGGGATAGCATGATCCATGCACTCGTGTAAGTGCTTATAGAGTGCATTTGTGTAGGAGTCAGCAGTTGTAACTGTATTGTCCATCTGCATGGGTGTCATGAAGTTCACCACTTCTGTCTTAAGAAGCATGAAGTTGGCTTTGGAGAAATTTTTTACCGTGGTTTCCTTAATGAGGGGTGGGGGCGGGATGTGGATATCAAGGGTGATTTAGCTTATGGTTGGATCGGACCAATGAGGAGTTGACTTCAGGTGTGGAACACTGGTCACTCATGTTGGTAATGACTAGGTCTAGGATATTGTTGCCCCTGGTGGGGGTGTGGATAAGTTGATCCAGGGCATTGGAGTTTATGAATTCCAGAACGCGTTGAGCTAAGGAGTTGGTACACGAGTAGTTTTCCAGTTAATGTGGTAGTTGAAGTCGCCCATTATTAGGGTGTTTGGTTGAACCTTAATATTTTCCAGTACATCAAGAAAAGAGGAGTGGGAATCTTGGGGCATGGTGGGGGATCTGTAGCAAGCTACAATTTGGATTGCAGTTTTGCCCAGAGTTAGTTGCACTTGGATAACCTCAGATGCATTATACTGAGCATCATGGGTTTCAAAAAGGACAGAGATAAAGCATGTAAAATATGAAAGGAAAACAAAAGTATACCTGCCCATCAATACTATAAACATATTACAAACATCACAAAAAAGAAATCCCCAAAAAATACTTTATTAAACTACAGGCAAATGTAATAACCCCAAAACATTTTGGTCAACAACCAACCAACTACTAAATTCTGGCACACCTATTCATCCTACCCCCCACTACAGTAATCAAGGAAACAGCATTACCAGTCATTTCATTTCCCACTTTATTCAGACAGTTGCCTCTCTTATTAACCCCTCGGCCTGTTACTAGCACAACATCCCCTGTCCCCAAACTATATTCCAAAACTGTCCCAGCTCCTCATCCTAACTTCCATAATCAAGAAACTGCTTCTAACCTTAAACTTCATTACTCTTGCACCTGATAACTTACCAGCTGAATATATCATAAAAATATAAATAAAAAAAGATTTTTATAATAAAGAATGTTTTTTTATTTCGTGACTCTAAAAGCAAAAGATAAGGAAGAAGACTGAAAACTTTGCAAAAGAAACACAAACAAGCTGATTGCAGAAAAGCATTCGAGGATGGTTTTGCGGATTCCTTTTACTTCTTCTGGTACCTCGTTACCAGAATCAGCAAAACCAGCCTTGAATCCTTTTCTGAAATCAGCCTGTGTTTTCTTTTGTGAAATTTTCACTCCACTTTCTTTTACTTTTTAGAGCAACTGATAAAAAACATTCTTAAAAAAAGTATTTTTTTATTTATATTGTTTACTTTTTAAGTAAAATGTAGCAGTCATTTTTGTATAAAACTAAAACTGTGTTTTTGGGACTCTGTGTAGGGAAAGATGTAGGGAGATTTGATGACAGACTGCAGAAACCATTATTTGCTGCAAGAAGCAGTGTTTGTATAAAAGTAAAGTTATATTTTGGGTACTCGGTGCGTATGTGTGTTCGTGTGTGCGTGTGTGTGTCTGTCTTATGTTTTCGTTTAATGCTGCTCGGAGTACAGTGCATCTCGCTCTGTCCCGTCTTTGTCAGTGTGTCCCTGTCCCAGTTCAGTAGGATAGCCCTACGTGTCAGTGTCTGTCTCTCTCCCTTTATTTCTGTCTTCAAGGCTTGTTTTTAATAATAATATTCTAAGCTGGCAAGAAAAGTGATTATGTGGCCTGTGATTGGGTGGTTATTTGAAACGGGCATGGCGAGAACACAACAGTTATAGTTAAATTATTTCCCATGGCTACACTGTCATTCATGGTAACCTGATCTGCTCTGAGGTGGTTCCCTGGCTGCTTTGACAGATTGCAATCCTCCACTAAGAGCAAGTCTGCATGCTGAAATGTTAATGTAGACTTCCTTTTTAAGTAAATATCTTGACTGACATAAAGAGTAGCCATGAAATTGCTAAGTGCTTAATAAACAGTCATTTCATCATCTTAATACTGTTGCTGTAGTATAAAGTATCACAATGTAGTTTTAGAAAATCATAATAAAAAAATGCACAAAATGTGAGATAAAATTCCAAATACATATTTCATGGACAACAGTTCTTGGCACTCCAATAGATTGCATCCTTGACCCAGCTGTTAAAAGTAAGCAGATACACAAGTACACTGGTACTGTTCATGCACAACCTTTTCCAAATGTTCCATGCCCTTCTGCTGAAGAGATTGCTCATACCAATACACAGAAGGTACACATTTTGTATGCTTGTTTGAAATGTTGCTGCTTTTCATCATGCTTATGCATTTGCAAACCCAGCACGGCAGTAGGTGTATAGCAATGACTTACTCCTGAAATTTATCTGAAAGTAGCAAGCAGATGGTAAGCAGCATTACTTGTCATAGTTGGGATTGTGTGTGTGTGTGTGTGTGTGTGTGTAGGAAATGATGTAGAGAGATGTGTGTGTTTTCCACTGACTCGCTAATGACAAAGGGGCACAATTGTATTTAAATACTATAATATTGTCTCTCTCTCTCTCGTTATTATAATGTTGTTTTTTTTTTTTTTGTTTTGGTTTTTGTAGTGTAAGTAGAATATTGTCCCTGAACTACAGAGAGACAGATCTACTATACCAGTTTCAATAAAAAGCATTCTAAAAATGGCAGCTGGACACCCTGGTGTACCCTATCTTATACTCATAAATCATTCCATCACAGAAAGCTGTATCCCCACCCTCTGGGGAAAAAATACATACTACCCTTACACAAACGAGGTAGTGCTACAGACTATTACACCTTCTAGCCCAATCTCATCTTCTCATGTTTTTTACTGACCATTTTCTCATCTCTCTTACCTTATAATAGCACCTCTACATCCCTGTTTAGTTTTATAACTACTGTTAACCAGAACATTGCAGAAACAATAGTGAATTAGTCCCAGTACATTTCCTTGACTTGTCTAAAGTCTTTGAAATTATCACAAAACTGTCTTACTTACAAATTAACGGATCCTCATGATCTTGGTGCAACAGCTGCCTACCAAATATACAGCAGGCAGTAAATGGCAAAACAGCACACCATTGGTATCTCTCAAGGCTTAAATTTAGGTCCCTTACTTTTCAGTAGATTCATAAATTACCTCCACTTGTCTAACACCCATCTGCTCTACAAAAAGCCTTGGTAAAGTAGAACAGCACACTCAGTGTTTTTTTCCCAACATCGAGTCTTTGCTGGCTAACTCACGGTTGCTCCTAAATACAAAAAATATGAGCTTATTTACACCAAAGCAACTAAATGACCACAAAAACTACTGAATAACTTTTTCCAACAACATCAACATAGAATTATTAAGCTATACTCAGCTTTGGGGGGAGGGGACGAAAATTGATAAACACCTAAAATGTGACTACCACAAAATTAAAGCTGTAGAAATAACCCACAAAAAAAACAGGTGCTCTTTACAGTGTCAGACCATACCTCACATTGAATTACATTCATAGAATTGTCTGTGGTGGTCGGTTTAGAAGAAAAAGTGTTGCTATTATCTTTGTTACTGAAAAAGATAAAGAAATTCTTCAGAATATTGAGATTTTCTACAATACTGCTGTTAATGAAATGACAGTGAATGTAACTGATCTGATCTAGTCCTGGGATGAGATTCTGTTTACAGTGCACTTTTTTCTGCTGAGTAGGCAGAATGCAATTCACTGTTCTTAGAGATGAGTCAATACTCCTCAAAATTATGTTCAGAAAATATCAAAAATAGAATTGTTTTGAATTTTGAGGAGACTTCTTTCTTGGACATGTTGGAGAAAGCCATTGGTTACTTCATTTGAACGAATGTTGTAAAGATGTGGGAGCCGTAAACTTTTTTTCCTTTGAACATTTATTTCGTTCTCTAGAGGTAGTTGTATTGGATATTCTGTATCATATATAATTATTTATTTATGGACTAAAAGACATAAGTGTTGTGTCAAATCTACCAGTTATGTTATACTTGCCCTTACTGTGCAATCCACTTTACAGATACCCTTTCAAATTTACATGGAGTGTAAAAAGCACATTTCTAGTGAACGTTTTTGTTGTGCTATATCTGTTATAATTACTGGTATGGCTTGACCCCAGTCCTGAAATGCCAGTTGGAAAAGCTGCAATCACAAAATGTGTTCAAATAAAGGTTGGAGTATTTTTTTTTTGTGTGTGTGTTTTATGCCTCTTGTAAACCAAGGTTTTAAACTAATTTTTTCTGGATAAGGGCTTTAGGGAGTTTCACACTCTAATGCAAGTCAGTGTTATGGGCAGCTGTTTGTAATTTCGGCCAAAGCTGTGTCTGGGAGGGACTGAAATAGTTTCCTCCATTTCGGCACCTTAAATTTGGCAGACCAGGTACTGGAAGTTTTACAGGCTTCTTCCATAATGTGGGCAAAGATAATTATAAATTGGTGTTTGGGTTTTCTGTTGGGTTTTATGCACCATTTGGCCTGCATTACATGTTTATTAGCAGTTCTAAGCTTTCATTTGGCACTAATAGCTCTCAAAGGTGAAGGTCTATCTACAGAAGTGGTTTTTTGTATATATTTGGAGTGGGGGGGGGCTGTAACATGCATATTTATTTGTTCACTCTAACCTTGTGTGGAGTAAATTGAAACTAGGTGATTCTGAAAGTAAATGTGTATGGTAGTAACTGTTGAGTACATGCAGGAGTTTGAATTTAACAGGGTTAAACTGAATACGGTTAAGTACCAGTACCAAGTCCTACAGACTGTACTTCTATGTATGCCTGTTTAATTTTTCTTTTGTGCACCTTAATTTGACGATTTTCTGTAATGGAGGTTTACCCTGATCTTAACTTGGTTTACTATAAGTATTTAGGAAATGCTGCAAATGAATTTAAAGCATATCAGCAGCCTACTGTCCAGGCTTAATTGGCAGAAAATAAAATTGATTATTGCTAAACAGTTGTCTTGCTTTGGTGGATCACTGTGGAGTAGCTCTTTATTCAGATGGTTTGAAGAAAATAGATGGCATGGAGGCTATCGAATAAAACATGCAAGTTGTACTTTGAGGTAAATGCACCTTGATCACATCACTGGTCTAATTTTGCAGCTACGTTGTTAATAAAACAAGAGCTTTAATCCTGCAGCAACTTGCCTTTTTGTCAACTGCCATTTTCATGATACATGTTAAGCACCACTAGCAGAACTGCAGTCCATTCTGTTCTCCAGTTGCTCATGACCCCAAATGCAATTTGTTCCTTATGTGTTGTATCCTGTCTTGATTTTCCCAGTGATTGTGTTTTCAGAGGTTTTTGTCTGACTCTTTTGCAAATCAGGCTTGAGTTTACTTGTAACTTTTAATGCCGTAATTTTGCTGTGGATTAAGTTTGGGCATCCTGAATTCCTATAGATTATTCCCATTGCCTGCTAGGCTGCTTCCGGGTGTAGCCTTTTAAGATTTTTCTACTAGAGCGACTTTTAGCAGTAGACTGTTTTTGTTGTTTTTTTCCTGTACAGTGTCAGGTTGTTGGCCAGGTACTAGGCTGCCTGCTGTAAAATACTCAAAGGTATAGGCATAAATCTAAGCCATCCTCTACCTCTTGGGGATGTAAAATTTGGGTAATAGGTAGGTTTGTAAGGGATGTTGAGCTGTTAGCCTAGTAATCTATGAACCATGAAAAACATTATTTAATTTCATCTTTCATCACCCCCAACACCCCTATGTGCAGCTGCCATACTAAAGAACCTGCAATCCACTCAACTCTCCTTATTAGACCAATCCTATACTAATACAGCCGTTAATCACCATTATAG
>NC_056739.1:590216083-590288583 GCF_019279795.1 Protopterus annectens
AGTTTGAAATTTTTCAGCTGTCATCAGCCAGTATTTTAGGTGAATATAACAGTGATGGGAATATAAAATAACTGCTTTGGGGTGGATCTGTTTTTGTTTTGTAAATTTAAGGCATTAGTACATTACAGAATTAGAGAGATGGGGGTTGTATATAATTCTTGTGAATACATTTTGGGGTTGAGATTATTTATGAGATAAATTAGTCAAATATACTCAGTAAAATGGAGAAGACAGTGGGAAAGTGGAAAACCGAGTGTTAGAGTAATTGTTTTTGAAACATTTTTGCGTTTGATTTCACTGTATCAGCAGTATTTTAGTTATCAACACCAGTAATAAAGTTAGCTGGGTATGCATTATTTATGCTATGTTGATTAAATTACATGCTTTAAAACAGAATGTACTGTGTATGGATGCAAGTAATAGGTAAAGTTGACAGTGAAGATTTTATAAGAAATTGATGTTGGTGTAAAATATAGAAAAAATAAGGAAATATATGGATGGATATGGCAGTGTGACAGTAGGTAAAGCTGTGCAAAGGAAATAAGATTTTATGAATAAATAGGGATATACATGGAAAACGGGAAGGTGAGTACAGGATATAGAGACAATTGAGAGTGTAAGAAATTCTGGAAGTAGAGAGGAAAATTAAAAGCACGGTTGCAGAATCTGAGAATACCACTTCAAAGGTGGGATGTGATGTAGTGTCTGGCATTAGAGAGATTTGTTTTTGTTTACAGTGATATTCCAGCTGGGTCATGCAAGGCCACTTTCAGTGGTTTACCAAGGAGAAAAGCTCCAAAAATTAACTTTGAAAACACAATGCAATGATACTATCTGAGTAGACAAGTAACGCATGGAATGTTTAAACATCTGAGTAGACAAGTAACACATGGAATGCTTAAGTTGAAAGAGAGAAAAATATTAAGAGAGTAATTTTGAAAGAACCGTTAGAAAAACAGCATAAGAGTAAGAGAAGTTTCATAGCATATTGATAGGGAGAGAAGGAAGGCTTGAGAAATATGGAAGACCAGAGAGAAGGAAGGCTTGAGAAATATGGAAGACCAGAGAAGATTGGAATTAAATATTCACATCATCGTTAGGAGAAGATGAGGTTACTGTGAATAGTGGATTAATGAAAGAATAAAGAAAATAATAGGTTAGTGTGCTTAGCTAGGTGAGGAAGAACAAGAGCTTGGTCCAAGAGTTATGGAGGTAATCTTTTAGATTAGCTGTAAAAGTAATGAAGAATGTTGTTTGCATGATAGATGAAGGAAGGGAGTTAAATAGTCTGGATATGTATGAGGAGTAGAGGGTATTGCCTGAAAAGTGAGTGAAATGATTTTAAAATTTAAATAATTTGAAATTCAAAGTCTTATGGATGTAGTTTGAATGTTGGAATACGTTGGAAACTCGAGACATGTTTTTTATACCAGTACTTCATCAGACTCAACAAAACTGACAT
Organism: Protopterus annectens; assembly: GCF_019279795.1. Lineage (NCBI taxonomy): Eukaryota > Metazoa > Chordata > Ceratodontiformes > Protopteridae > Protopterus > Protopterus annectens. Next base: position 590,217,546 of record NC_056739.1, read on the forward strand.
CCTGCTTCCTTGTATAACATTCATTAATTGGATATATTTTAGGGGTGTAACAAATTAATGTATTGTTTATGTCATTGATTAAAGTTATATAAGGAAGTAGGCTATGATGTTTTACCGAATCTGATGAAGTTCCAGTCTTTGAAGGCATGAAAGAGCTTAATCAGTAAACCTTTCAGAGATGGCATGTTGGTTGTTTTCAGATGAGAGGATTTTACTGGTTAAGGTATTTGGGGGAAATTCTGTAATAAAAGTATTGAACCCCCTATTCTTTAAGTCCACCTGAACTACTACAGATGAGTTAAACATTTTATCTCTAGGGTAGCACCTCAGGAGTATAGTCCTCTGCTTTAATGCTGCAGTGTATTATCATTATTCAGTCATGGATTCAAAGTATCTTGGATAGAAGATGTAACGTTCTGGTCTTCCTGCCGAACCAATGATACTACTGATATCTAATGTTACTTATTCTAGTTCACATTTTATTTCTGATTTCAGCATACCACTTGGTTGTGGCTGGTCTTCATAACTCTTTTAGAAATGGCTAGAATGATTCCATCTCACATGCCTTGCTAGCTGCTCTCAACCCCTGTGCTACTTAACTGTGTGAATGATGACTAGGTATTATGTTAGATTTGTTAGATCATCATTTGTCAAGATTTAACTTCCTGCTCTGACTCCATATTTCCTTGGGTCCAGGTTGCCAGTAACTTGCATATCTTAGGAAATTCTTTTATTTCAGCAGTGATCCTTTGATTCTCCTTACATTTTACATTAAACAGGCCACTTACCCTCTTTCTTGTTCCCATTTGTATCTGCCATCTACTGTTGTGCTAGGTGTTCACCATCCATCCATGATTGATTAGTTAAAGGATTAGTTAGTGGTATGCCCATTTTCCATGCAGTTTTCAAATACTTGAAGAATGAATTGTATGTGGCCCATTGCTTTGTCCAATTTTTGATAATGGAAATCTTTTAGGACCCCCTTCTGTGAAGGGCTCTGAATCAGCATACTAACCCTGCTTTTGGCCATCATTTTTACACACCCCTCCATCTTATGCATTCTGCTGTATCTCCTGTTATGCTTTCTACTGTGTCTGCCTTTCCCTTTCTTTGCTACCTTTATGAATTTATAAAAAATAAATTATTTCCCTTTTTGAATAAACTTGCTGTTCTTTCCTTATTTTGGATTTTTTTTTGTACTTTTCTGACAGCCTTTCTGTTTTCTTCTGCATTAATCGCTACTTTTCTCTATTCTTCTCTTTCTTTGTCTAATTATATCTTGTAGGCTATATTTTTTTCCTAGTCTTTAATACAGTCATTTTGAGAATCACATTTTTTTTATTTGTGAGTTGAAAAGTTTGCTGCTTTTGTGATGGCAGCCTCTGATCCATGGATTTTTCCCTAACCTTTTTCTTGGGTACTGACCTGTTTCATATGTATGTCTTCTTGAAATGCAGCACCTTATTTTTGACTGCATGAAATCCATAGTGTAGCTTTGACTCTTTATTTGTTAATATTAAAAAAAAAAAAAAAAAATGTCTGCATTTCCTGATACAATTTTTTCATTCTGTGCAAGTCTCCGGTTACTTGCCGAGTGGGAACCCTTTTAGTCCAAACTTTGAGCAGCCACTACCACCTTTACTTTTATTTCTGTTTTGCAGATTTTTTTTGTGCATGGATTTGGTACTGAACAGGTTCACAGTTTCTCAGGATATTGTAACATATTAGTCTTGTTGGATAATTTTCTTTGTGACGTTCCTTCATTTTTCAGTCTTATAAAGTGTAACTCTTCATCCGTGTGAGGTTTGCTTCTGTAATGGTTGTTAGGCTAAATTGCACTGTGTAGCATCCATTGGTTTCCAGGAAGCATCCTGTCTTGTTGTCTGTTAATTTCTGTGTTTAATTGATGACTGTTAACCAGCATGTACAAATGGTTGGAAGCAGTTTTCATTGGAGGCTGATAGAGACAAACTCCATAAAAAGTGTCAGTAATGTGTTAGTGTAATGATACATATGCGAGAGAAAGAAAAGTAAAGAAAATATGTTTGTATGAGCAGTCATCAGTACTTGAATAAGACTGCACAAGATAAAACTTAATTAGTCAAGGTCCAGTAACTGACAGTAAAAGATTCTGCAGGAGCACAGTTAACAGATGATCTTGGGTACTTAAAGGAAAGTACGCAATGCCTAGCACCAGTGGCTGAAATCCAAGATCTTAGATTGCCCCTTCATAAGTAGACTTTAGAACTGATTGCCAGTGAGCTTTCCCATCTAGGGAGTGTCTTCTTACTGAGGTTGCTGCTGTAAAACAATTGTTGGTACCCAGTAGACTGAAGTTTGTTTTCAGCAGTGGATACCACTGTGCCTTCCACACTGCATGCTAAGTGTCATGTTTGTATACTACACTTGAGGCCTGAGGCCATGCGTGGATCTTCTGTCTCTAGCGTAAAGTGGACAGTAGCAGTATTGTTGAGATGAATAACACTGAAAGGATATCAGTTTGGAGGAGTAAAATTAGTCAGCACCACAGTAAATTAGCTTCTCTGAGCACTCTGGTAGATTAACTGTATCTGGCGAATGAAATGTGATGGAAGATGACCAGATGATTGGTTAGAACGCATTAGGATTACTGCTAAGCTTCAGGGTACTGCAGCTGTGGGTTGTCATAGAATTATAATTGTTTAATGGACAAAGATGGTTCACAGACTGAAGGAGGAGGCCTTTGAGAATGGGCTCTGTAAATCAGGAATTTGGGAATGGGGGTGAGTACTGATATTGCTGCATTTTATGAGTATAAAGGAATTTGTGTGAGGAGGGATGAGCAGCAATACAGTTACTGTGATTGTGCCTTCTTTAATCTCAGAAATGTAAGCAAAGGAGGACAAGTAAGGAGACTCATTCTTAGGAAGTGGATAGATGGGTATTCAGAACTTAGTGCTTCAGAGAATGAGTGGTGGGCAAGTGTGGTGCTGCACAACTTGGATGAAGAGAATGAAATGGATAGTAAATCTCAATGTTGGAGTAATGGGACAGGTACCTGTATGACCAGTAATTAGTAGCACATTTGCATAATCCCAAACTCAGAGACCTGTTTTTTGATGGTATTTTCACAATTATCTTCTATACTTCATCTTTGATTTAAATTTTATATCTATATATATTATAGCTGCATTTTAGATTTTTGTAAGATTGATAAAAGATGGCATTAGACAAACACATGACCTAAATGTATAGACATTTTTTTCCATAGTATTTATTTTTCTCTGTGTTTTTTTTTTTTTTTTTTTTATAGAGGTTCCGGTTTTGCGGAGACCTTGATTGCCCAGACTGGGTTCTGGCTGAAATCAGCACATTGGCAAAAATAGTAAGTATACTTGTGATGAGGTTCTGTTCCCAAATGTTACACAACTAGTTATTCTTGAACATATGTTTTTTTTTTTTTGTTTTTTAACTGTTTCAACTTTAATCTTGTATGACACAAACCAGTATATGTAAATGAGTTATGTACTCATTGTAACTCTAGATCCATGATGTCCTATTTTCGTTTGGCTCAGCATTTGGGTTATCGGATCTGACCACAGTGCCTTTAGAAGATGTGGATTCAGGGCTCTGACTCCTCCCCTACCCATAATCCCAGTCTTCCTCCAAGTACCTCGGATCGAGTTTGCCTACATGGAAGCCAAGAAAGTCTTTTACTACTTCATACTTATAACATTCTAATTATATATCAGGATGTAGCCTGGAGAAGACAACCAGCTTATATTGTGTATAGACAAGGTCACTAGTTAGTCCTTTCAATCAAAGTGGAGCACCAGGTGAAAATAATTGGAAGGGGGAAGGAGGAAGGAATGTTGAATTAGATGAAAAGAATACAACATGGATCCATTGTTATGGTGAGTATATAACTTTTGTATCTGATGCCGTTTTTTTTTTCATCTTATTCAACCTTTGTACAGATTCCCAAGCTGCCACAAGCCTGGAAGGTATCAAGGAAAGATATACCTGAGGATGATGTCACCAAAAGATGTACAGGATCATCCAATTTGTAATTTAGAAATGAATGTGCGAACTGTGGACCAAGTTGCTGCAGTACAGATTCATCTGTAAGGATTCAGTGCATAAAAGCACTAGAAGCAACCAAATACCCTGTTGAGTGAGCTTTTGGCTTTTTTGGTCAAAGAGAGTCCCAGTGTTTTTGTATACAAAGGCTATGTAGTCTGGCAGCCACCTTGACAGTGTGACTTTAGAAACACTTTGGCCTATCTTGGCCTTAGAAAAGATTAGAAACAGCCGATCAGATGTTAAGAATACTGCAACAGGGAAATGGAAGGACATAGTATGCTTGTGTAAAATCTTACCACAACAGTAGATGTCCTTCTTTTCACTGTTGCAGTATTCCCTCGCTCCCTCCTCCCTCCTCCCCTGGTCTTTTGTCCCTCTGGATGTGTATGTTTTTCTCTGGTATCCTAGGGCTGGCATTCCTGCTGGAGCTCTCAGTCCTGAGGATTATACGTCCGGACATCACCTTTACTCCTTGTGCAGGGAGCATATGTGTGATGTACAGTATATTGCTAACAACCTTAATGCTTTTGTATACTGGCCAGATGTTAGGCCCCTTTTCCCACCTCTGTTGTATTGGTAGCTACATCTTGACTTGCTACACTATAGCATATCAACACTTTATCCAAACCATAATCCTTGAGCATGACACATTAATAGCTTTTCTGCTTTGTGAATATTGTCAGGATTTGTATACCTATGGCATTAATTATGTTTTTTTTTCCATAGGGAAATGGTCTTTCATTTTTAATAGTGGGATTACATCTGAGTTTTTACCATGTGTTATATACATAGGTCTGATTAATGTTTGTTTATGATATCACATTTGGGATGGATATAGGATTTATTCTCAAAGAAACCCTATCCTTATGGAAAACCAGATAAGGAATGAACTTTATCAGAGGAAAGGGGGAAGGCATACAGAACACTCTGAGGACAGGGGGAAGGCATACAGAACACTCCGAGGAAAGGGGGAAGGCATACAGAACACCCAGGGGACAATCAAGTCATATCTTGGTGACTGACTCTATAGAGAGATCATGGCAAAGTAACTGCTGTACTTGTAGTATAGATACAAAGCAAAGAGGTTGCAGCATGGTTGACCCCAGTGGTTGAAGTTTTATTTTGCCACTTCTTGATTGAGGGACCACTCATGAGGTAGTAAGATGGATCTGCTCAATTTGTCCACTAACACTTTAGAAGTGCACGGGATATGCATTGCTATGAGTGCACGGGATATGCATTGCTATGAGGAAGTGATGGGAAGACATCACCCATTGCCACACTGTCATGGCCTCTCGGCAAAGAGGATATGAATGGGTTACTCCCTGGTTGTAGATGTACTGTACTACAGACATGTTGTCCAGCTGGATGGATATCACACCCCTGGGGAGAGAGTCTTGGGAAGCCTGCAATGCTAGGAGAACTGCCCTCATGTCCAAGACATTGATATGGAGTCATTTCTGTGTTTGACCATTAACATTGAACAGTTTTCCTTTTGAAAAGCCCCACTCCCACTTCAGGAGAGAAGCATATGTGGCTACTGTGGCCATGGGGGTTGGGGAGAAAAGGGCCAACCTTCTAGAAAAGCTGTGGATGTCAACTACCATGTGACAGGAGAGTTGAACAGGAGCATAAGCTGACTCTGTGTGTGAAGAGGATGGAGGAATTGAGACCACTGAACAGAAGGGGTGCATTGAAGACCTCTCGTGTAATATCTAGCTAGGTGAACTAATATTATCGTTGAAGCCATCAGTCCTAGCAGTTTTAAGATGATTCTTATAAATGGTGGGGGGTGCTGAAGAACTTGTAAGGCTGTCTGACGTACAGGTACAATCCTGGACTCTAGGAGAGTAACTATCTGGTTGCTCATGTTCAAGTGGCATCGGATGAACTATGTTTGTTGTGTGGGTGTCAAATTGCTTTTGGAGTGGTTGACTGTGATCCCCAAATATTGAAGTAGCTTGAGCAAGAAGTCCCTGTGCTGGAGTAATAGATCTCTGGTTGGTGCAGTGAGAAGCCAATTGTCCAAATAAGATAACACCTGGAACCCTAGCAGTCTGCAATACACGACAACTGTTGGCATGCATTTGGTGATGGTGAGACCAAAGGACACTCTGAATTGGTAGTGATAGTCTCCAAGCCAGAAACACAGAAATCTCCATTAGTGGCTTGAAATCTTGTTCTGGTAGTTGACATCCTGGAAAGTTATACGGCAAATCCAGTCATGCTTCCACAAAAGAGGTAGAATCGACTGAACTGTGACCATCCAGAGCTTTGTCTGTTTCTCAAACTGATTGAGATGACAGAGGACCAAAATGGTCTGGTCCTCATGTCTTTTTTTTCTCAACTAAAAAGAGCCTGGAATAAATTCTGGATTCTAACTGGTCTTGTGGAACTTGTTGGCTGACTATTTTTTTCTAATACTTTAAGACTTCTGCTGTTGTTGATTCCATCTGATGAGGTGGTGCTGGGGAAATCCTTCTTTTCTTTAAGGGAGGTGAAGTAAAGGGACTTGTGTAGCTGTAAATAATATTGGAGGTTGTTGTTGTGTCTTTCGACTTATCCCGGTTAGGGGTCGCTACAGCGGAACTCCGGTCCGCTAATGTTTGGTAGTGGATTTTTACGTGCCGAGTTACCAGCCCTGATGCGCAACCTTCAACGAAGGCACGCCTATTCATGCATGCCTCCACACAGAAGACAGTCTAGCTGAGAATCGAACGGGACAACGTCTTGCTGTGAGGTGACAACGTTACCGCAGCACCACTACTGGGTAAATAATATTGGAGGTAAAATAAGAAAAAGATCAGACTGCTGAAAAAGGGACAGAGAAGAAAAAAATGTAGTTTACGTAATTTGCTTAACTCTGTCAATCACTGCCCTTGAAAACACAACCTTCTTGATCAGGCAGCCAAATGAGATCTGGGATATTTGGTGGAAGAGAGGGATTATGGGTGGGGGAGGAGTCAGAACCATGGATCCACTGCTTCTAAAGGTGCTGAGGTCAGACCCGATAACCCAAAGATTGAATTGGACGAAAAAAGACCACATCAAATCAATAGTGTTTATTCTTTATTTCACATGCTGTTTATTTTCATAGAGTATCAGTTAAAATGGCATTTCAGTACTGCTGAAGGATGTGTATTTCTTTTTATTTAACTAGTTTTAGGTCTGTAAGAGCACTTGGCAATGTGCATGTTTCCAGGAGTAGCTTTAAACCTGAGAATGTTTGGGGAAATAATGAAGGTATAGATCCAAAGGAGAACTCTGGGCAGCCATGAATTTACAGTAGAAATTTGGAGGTGAAACAGTAAGATGTCTCTTTGTGTCATGGGAGTGTTTAGTTAAGTTATTATTCTGTGTTACTCCGGTCATGGAAACAAGATGTGCTAGTTTTGCCAACGAATAGGATATAGATCATTTTCTACAATCCTCATACAGACCAGTGAACATATTTAATCATAATAAGTTATTTATAGTAATGTCTGCTACAGCTGTGAGACTCATTAAAAATATGCTAGAGTTGGGAATATATTAAATCAGCGAACGCTTAAAAAAGTGAACGCTGATTTATCGGCCCCATGAAAGCGAAAGCTTACAATCCCGAACACTTGGAACAGCGAATCCCCCCCAGGGTAAACAAAATCACTGTTCCACAAAAAAAAAAAAATAAATGAATAAAAACTTCTAAACATAAAGTAGGGGGGCTTCGCCCCCCCTACATAAATATACCAACTCCGAAAGCGCACTATAGTGAGGAAAATGGCAAAGTAACAGAGGCGGCCAAGTGATTTCTTTCCCAGGGAAAAAAATCGCTTCTATGCCATTTCGCTATTTTGCTGTTTCGTGCTTTCAAGTTCTATCAAGACGCATTTGAAGAATTGCGTCTTTGATTATATAATAGGAACCCCTAGAGTTAAATGATCAGTATGGGTTTCTCTGGGGGATATTTGATAGCATATTGAAGACAGTGTTGCTGATGAGGGCTGCATGTCAGTATAATGTCAAGTTAGTAGGTTTGGATGCAAAGGGTGTTTTATCCAGTCTGATTAGTGTTTTAAATGCTTTAGCTTTTTCAGTGTGTTTACCTGATTGTGGCAATAAACTCTTACTCAACACATTGGATGAAACTTTTGCTGCACATCCTACAGGGATGTCACCTATCCCCAGTTTTATTCTTGCTATACTTAGAGCCAGTAGTTTAAGTGGTACAGGTATGCTTTATAAGGGGATACAAGATAGGGAGACAAGAGGTGAAAATGCCCCTTTTTGCTAATGATTTGTTGATTATACTTGACAGGGCACAAATAGGACTTGAATGTTCTCTTTTCAGATCTAAAGAGGTCTGATACTTTGTCAGATCAGTAAAACTAAGACTTCAGCCATGGCAGTAAATTATGCACCAAATCAATGGCTGAAACAAAAGTCTGGGTTCCTGTGGGAAGTTTACCAATAATTGGATATTGGGGAGTTTGGTTGGGGTAAGTCAGTACATTATTGGGTGACTAAAACTTATGAAGAGGTTGAAATGTGAATCTAAGATAGAAAATGGTAGGTGTGGAATTAGACCATTTTTTTGCCTGCCTCTGCTAATTTAAATGTACTAGTCATTCCTTTGAACAAAACAAAAACAAGCAGGTGACGGCCGTGCAAAACAAAAAACAAGCAGGCGACAGTCATTCCTAGCAGATGCTCCAAGCCAGTTCTTGAAGTCTTGTTACAAATATAAGAGATTTTATTTAGGATGTGGAAAGCCCGGTGCATCCTAAGAGAAACTGGTAGTTGGAAAAGAACGATTGAGACTGGGAGTTCTGCACAACTATCTGTACCATGACACAGTTTAAATGAAAATGTTATACTTTTATTTCATTTGTTAATGGGGTTAGAATGCTGATAAATTTAGGCCTCAAGTTCAACTCCAATAGATCCCAAACAATGTAAAAGAAGAACACAGTTCTGATACACAGATTATAAACAGCAGCTGATACAAAATGAAACACCGTTACAATGCAGAAGCATGGATTACAGAAAAAAAGCAAAATGCATGATGTAGAATACAAACAAAAGTCTGAAGAGGAAAGAACAAATGAACATATTATTTACAGTATATGAGAGGGAAGTATTAAGGGGAGATAATGAGACAATAACATTTATTTAATAGGATAGGAGTGGTGAGGCAGGGCAAAAGAATGGAACTGACCCAAACACGGGCTAATTAGTCATAATCATCACAGGAATTCAGCTGTAGCATTTGTAGAATAAATCTTGCTAGTTTAAGGGATAGTGCAAAGTAGAGTTTGAGAGTGTTTCTTTTGATCATCTTATGAGAGAGCAGAGTTCCCTTGTCTGCTAAATCAAATCATACAGACATTAAAACAGCAGTGTAATGACAGGGAATTCTGGCTGTTTATTTGTTCGCTATGTTAGTACTGGTATCGCTGGATAAGTAAATCAGAGGCGTTTAAACGCGAGAAAGAGGTTAATGTACTAAGTGCAGTAGAGATTTAGTAATGTATGAGGAGAGAGAGAGAGACTGCATTAACATACAGTGAGCAGCTGAAATTCACTGAGGAATGGGTTATTTAGACGTTCAGCTGAAGTTTCGTTGAGTTTATTGAGGCTAGAGATGATAAACCAAAGAAATTTGTAAACAAGTTGTTTAGGGAACTGAAAAAAAGAATAGCAAGGTAGTGGACAAAACAAAAAGGGGTCAAAGTCATAGAAGCAAACATTGCCATTAAAAGTTTGGGTTATTTTATGCCAGTTGCCAAAAATATAACACTAAATCCAAGAAATGTTGAATATTTACTTGAAGGTGCTTATACAAGTTTGTAATAATCCAGCAGGGATGGAAAATATGTACTTTAGTAGTGATTGGCTCCAAGCCGGAAACCGAGCTAACCTGCTTTATTAACATCTAACATGTTGGAGCTGTGATGCAGTCTTATGGGACAAGGTATTGTGTATATTTTAGTCCTGCTGGAGGCTCAGTATTTATTTATTATTTTATTTATTTACATTTTGTTTACTGGGAAATTCCAACTGGACACGGGTCCTTTTTCATACCAATATCTAGCTAGATGCTAGGAATAAAGGTAGGCTGTATATACAGATAGTACTAAGCTCAAATGGATACTGTTCTAAACTCATAAACCTAAATATTATATACAAATATTGCACTAAAGCAGATTCTCCACATTAAGGTGGAACAAGCTGGAGGGCTAATGGGATGGAAGGGGAAGATAGAGGAGTAAGAGAGGAGACTGAGTGAGTAGTATTCGTGATAGTGAGAGGAAGCTAGTTGTAAATCAGTTGGATATGTACTTGGAGTTGAGATGAAGTGATGTTTTAACAGGTCTGAGAGATTGAGTGAGGAGAGAAGGGGAGGGTAATGGGTGAGCCAGAGCCTGCAGAGAAAGGAATGCAATGATCAGACGGTGTGAGGCAGGGTGGCTAGGGGAGGTGAGAGGAAGGGGAGGTAAAAAAGAGGGTTACTAGTCGGGATTGGTGATATAATACACTACATATAAGCTTTAGTTGTAAGCATTATTGGGAAAACTTGATTGATACAACTGTGATGATTACTTAGTCAATCAAGCTTCTATGATGTGACAAGTTGATGAAAAAATGAACAAGAATAAGTAAATTTAATGACTGCTGCTCATAATGGCAGTAAATGAAAAGTGGAAATCGAAAATTAAACCAACATTTGGTGAAGTTATAACAATTTTGATTTGATTAAGGAGAGTGAAAATTGAATTGTAAAGAAATTTTACGGCATAAGTCTGTATTCAGATGGTGGACATGGGGTGTGTGTGTGTATGTATGTGTATATATATATATATATATATATATGTATATATATATATATATATATATATATGTGTATATATATATATATATATATATATATATATATGTACATGTGTGTGTGTATATAAAATATAATCACTAGATTCAAAATTTGGCACAAAGCCAATTTCAGCATACATTGCAATTTATATTTGCCTTTTTTAAGTTGCTATCATTTTAGTGACAAATCTCTTTTGAGATTTAAAAAAACAGTAGCACACGGGTATAACCACCTAAAACTCGAAGTATCAAGTGAAAAGGTTGACAAATTTATTTTTAGTGGGTTTTTACCCCTGAATGCCTACTGGCATCGCCCTCCTCCAGATCAGTCAACTCATTCATTCTTCACCACTTGGGAGAGGGTTGACCATGCACGGATAACATTTAAGCATCCATTAGGGGTGATTTTGAAGCTTTTTCTTGGTGATTGTTTGTCCCGTTCATGTGGTCGATTTATGAGGGCAGGGGGGCATGCCATGGGATAACTGCACTGGTCATCTCTTATTTGGTAAGAAGCATTGCCAGCAAGTAGCCATGACCTCCCATCCTCAAGTACTGGGTAGTGGTTTCCCCAGTTTGAACCAGGGATTTCACACCCACCAATGTTCTCCCCAGGCACCTGCCCTTCAGCCCTCATTATGCGAGAGGCAAGTGTGCCATGCCCCTTCACTCCTCTCCCTCACTTCCTGGGTCCTCCAGAGTTGAGGACGCTAATCGAGCACTGGTCACCTGGCTAAGTTTCTGGGTTCCATTCCTCTGCACCGCTGAACCAGGCTGCTAGGCACTGACTAATTAAGTTATTGTCTTCTGAAACTATCTAATATTTATGTACTGCATTTGTTACTGAGATAATCTGACTGGGCAAAACTACTCCTTTTTAAGTGGATGCCAAGGGAGAAAAGCTCCTGAAATATTACATCACATAAAGAGTATAGTAAAGAGTGCTATACAAGTAATTAACAAATATTCAAACTTTAAACAAAGTATCATTAATGCAGGACAAAGCACTTCAAGCACCCAGGAAGTATTCAGCTGTAGAGTTAAAACCAGAACGTAGTGCCACACTGAAAGAAAAATGAAGTAAAGCACTTTTCGTCTGGTGCAATGACCAAACTTCTTCAGACAAATAACAGCAGGCACAAAGGCAGTTCATACATACATATATATATATATATATATATATATATATATATATATATATATATAATTTTACACATACACACACACCAGAACACACTTCTATCCGCCCCCTAATTAAACAATTATCCCATTAATTCTATACATAAAATGCAATTTGGAAAATCAGTTTAAAGATCATTCTTTGAAACCTTTTAATTCATACTAATATTAAAAACAATACCAGATCTACTATCCTAATCGTGGTAACTATTAGAAAACATGAAACAAAATACCTAATTTACTAGGAACTTAAACAAAAATCAAAATTCAACTACTCTGAAGTGTATTTAAATTCAGATCTTATATTGTTCAAAACCTACACTACTGTAAAGGTTGCCACCTAGTGAAAGTTAAACCACTTGCATACTAAATTAACCATGATTATCAAACTGGTATAAAGTCAACAATTGTAAACGGGGAAAAAAGAGAACATATATAAATAAATATATGTCATCTATTCAGGCTTTTCAATTGCATTAAACATTGAATGGATGACATATTTGTTTATATATGTTCTTTTTTGATTTTTGTAAGTTCCTAGTAAATTAGGTATTTTGTTTCATGTTTTCTAACTAATAGTTACCACAATTATGGTAGTAGATTTGGTGTGTTTTCCTGCATGTTTTGTTGTTTGTCATTAATTTAATAACAGCATCATGTGAAGAGCCATGAAACATACTTGGAAATGAACTTGGTTGACGGAGAGACAAAGAAGAAACAGAGGATTAGTATTAAGGGGTGAGACGGAATGTTTTAGGATAGGCATAAGTAAGAAGAGGGAGAGGAAGAGGACAAGTAGGAGATTTTGAATCAATAACTGGGGATATAATGACTGGAAAAAATAGTGCTTTGGAAGGAAGAGGAGAAATTGAGGGACAGGACATTTACCCTCCGGTAGTTGTGCATGTACAGAGCCAGATATGTTTTAGGTAGTCTCTTGTTTGTGCCTTAAATGAGCTTGTGTTTCTTATGTTTCTTAAGAGTGAGAAGCAGGGAGTTCCAAATTTTAGCCAGGAAAGAAGAGTACAGAGAGTCACCAGCTGAGTTGTTAGCTTTTGTGACGGTTAATATGTTTTGTCAATGGATGTAAGCTGTGTGTTTGGGTTATAAAGATGGAGAATGTTTTTTTTTTTTTTTCAAACAAAGGCATTTGGATAATAGATGGAAGGTCTGGGATATGACCAGTTAAGAAAGTGTAAGGTAATGTCTTTGTGCTAACTTAAGGCCAGACAGCAGCATAAAGTAGTGTAGGGTTGAGAAGGGAATGAGCAATACTTTTTCTGGCATTATCTGTGAGGTATTGCTTGTCTGTATAGAGTGCACCTAACTTTTGTGGGTGTTTTTTATTGCTTGTTTTAGATAATCAGATTTTTAAGCTTTTATTAATGGTGACTCATAGAAACTTAGTTTGACTTATTAGTTCTATATTGATGTTAGAGGAATTGATTTTGAAATTTATTTTTGTAGTCCTCTGAATGCTTTGGGGCAAATAGTATCAGTTTGTTTTTTAGGGTTAATTAACAGCTCAGCCAAGCCTCTGTGGTGGGGAAAGATTGTTGGATGAGTTGTTTTAATTTATCTATGCGTTTAGCAGAACAGATGATTGTTGAGTTGTCTGTTTTCTGTATAATAGTGGCTTGTTTAGAAGCTAAGTGGATATCATTAATGAGTATATTGAACAACATGTGCCTAAAATGGATCCTTGAGAGACGCCCACTATAATGGAAAGAGGAGATGTCATTTTGCAGTTTTACTGCATGTTGCCTGCTGGAGAACTAAGATAGTGAAGTTTCACGTACTCCAACAAGGCAAGCTAGTTTCTGAAGCATTTTTTTTTGTGGGAATACCATGTTGAAAGCTATGAGTAAAACTAGGAAAAGTGCTGAGTCCCCAGAGTTCTGATACTGGTTAGCAAATATTATAAAATTAAAGAGAGATGTAGATGCACTATGAAAAGGATGGAAACCATCCATTGTAGGGGAAAGGGGGGCTGTTGTAAGTGAGAAAGCTGAGAAGTTAAGACTGGATACATTTCTTCAGTATTTTTGAGTGAAGACTGTGGTTGTAGGCCTGAAGTTTAACGGCTCTCCTTTCTTCTCCTTTATGGAGAAGAAGAGTGTAGCATCTTTTTCCATATGGTTGTGACATAGTTTTCAGTGACGGAGCAGTTGATTAGGATAAAGCTAGGAAAAAGGAGGGCATCAGCAGCAGTTTTTAAGTGCACATGGTATGTTATCAGGACCAGGGTGGTAGGTTTCAAGGTTAGCAATAGTTGACTGTGTAAATTAAGACTGGTTTGAGTGCAGTTGTTTTGGGGGCTAGCAAGGGAGGAGAGGAACTTGTGCCTGCCTGTGCAGAGGGTTTAATAAAAGAGGTTACATTTTGGATGCAGTGGGTATTGAATTCACTGACTATGCTGTAAGTTTGGTTAGATGAAGTCGGTGTAGGTTGTGTTTGGTACACTGGTTTTAACAGTGGGTTAATTGTGGCCTAAAAGCTTTTGGGCTGTTATAATTTTGCTGCCTGTGTATTAATATAGTAGTTTTATCAGTTTTGATTTTATTTTTAGTGGAATTTTTGAGACATTTATAGTATGTCCCATAATCCTCTTTTACAACAGGTTTCGAGGAATCACACAGTGCAAACTTTAGGTTGCCTATGTTTTTCTTGTTGTTTTTTTTCCAGTAGGATTATATTTAGGCATTTGAGAGAATCCAATGCAAGGTAGAGGCTGTTTTTTTTTTTGTTGTTGTTCATTGTAGGAGATGAAATAAGCTAAGTGAAACCATATAAATTAATGACATTAACAGGACATAGTTTGCCAGTCAATATTCAGGTCTACTAAAATAGTTGTCTTAAGTGAGATGTTGCTTCAGGCCCAAGAGAGAAGTCCTTCAGCAGTAACTATGTTATTTCCTGGGGGAAAGTAAGTTCCTATAATGCTAAGGTTTTTATGAGCTTTTAATTGCAAGGATGGTATGTATGACTGTTTTGTCATTGTAGAGTTGGGGTGGGCTTGTATTGAGACCTAGAGAAGTTTAAAGTATTCTTGAAGATAATGGCCAGCCATAGCCTTTTTTATGGGTTCTGTCAAGTCTTAAGGTTTTATATCCCCACAGTAAAATTTCTTTATTCTATATTTCTTGTTTAAGCCAAATTTCTGTGGCTACCAATATATTTATGGGATGGTAGGCTTCTCAGGTATGCACATCAGTAAGTTTGTTTCTTATACTTCAAAGGTTAGCTATGTGTAGATGGAGACTGTATAACTTTGAAAGACGATTGTTTTTGTGATGTGGCAGACCTGCTATTCTGTTGAGTTGCTGTATCACCTGGGTTAGGATTGATGTCCTCACACATTCTGAAGTGAAAAGACTGCAGGGAATATGTATAGGGGTGTTTGAAACTCCTCTGTAGGATGGCTTGTTGATTATGTTGTGTGGGTGTAATACTTTTATTTTAAAAGAGGTGGATAGTAGCAGAGAAGAGACCAAGGGCTGTTAATAGTTCAAGATGTGTAGTGTGTGGGAGATGACTGGGGTGGGTATGGAGAGTTGTGTAGAGAGGTGAGTGTTGATGAGATGTTAGGAAGGCAGGAGTTCTAAGGGATGATAATAATACAATTATGTGGAATAGTAGTATTGTAGATGTGGAATAATTAAGAAGTAAAACTGAAGCAGATGAGAGTGGGAGTGAATGTGAAGAATAAAAAAATATATATGTTTAAACTATAGAGTAATTAGAAGGGGGTAAAGTGAAGGTAAGAGGAAAAATTAATTGTTAAAACTAGGGAGTAGATTGAGGGTAGTGCTGGAAGGATAAAGTTGGGTAGGTATGTAACAGAAAAAGTAGGAGAGGCTTTTGGAATGCAGTGGGAAGGGAGCATAGCACTCAATAGCTCTCACACCAGAGGAGGTAGGGCAACAACTCCCAGATCTGCAGATGGTAGTTGCTGTGAGTATTCTCACAGTGAAGAAAACAGAAGCTGTGATTTATCACACAGGTAACTGCAACACACGTTTCTTCTGCCTTTAAAATGTATTTAAAATAAAAAAAGATACTGCTTTACAAAACTGCTTAGAACAGAGTAGATCTGTATCTCTGCAGCTTGAGGAGGTTGCTTCTCAGTGCCAGTGCTGCAGTTTATATTGTAAAGCTACATTATTATCTTCATTTATTGGGTGGGGAGCATGGATGCTCACAGGGGATTTAGAAGGAATTAAAAGGTTAGAAATTCTGGAAGTAAGCATGCAAGACTCTGCACTACAGAGCAAACCTGTATGCTTGATGTTTTACAATTACTTGGTGCAAGGCACTTATTCCAGAACTGTTTTCCCACAGAAACATTTTTTCTCACATATGGTATTCGTATGCACTGCATCCGTTAAAGTACATGTTCAGCTAGAATATGGGAGGTGTCTGGAGTAAAAGTATTCCACCTTCCTTTCAGTTGTGTATGACTGGTCTCGCTTATAGTGGGGAGAGAACTAGTGTGAACCGATAACGAGAACCAGAACTGTGCACTGGTCAGCTAAGATATGCTAGGTGTGTGGGCTTACATGATTTCACCTTCTTTCAGCTCTGCACGATAGGTCTCATTTATAGCAGGGAGAGAGCTAGTGTGGTCAAGCCAATAATAATAACAATGACTGTGCATGGCCTGCTAGGATATGGGAGGTGTGTGGAGTTAAATTACTCCACCTTTCAGCTGTGCACAAAGGTCTCTGTTGTTATAGTAGTGAGAGAGCTAGTGTGCATGGCAAGTCTCACTGTAACAGGGAGAGAGCTAGTGTGAACCAGTAAGAACCACAACTGTGCACTGGTCAGCTCAGATACGAGCGGTGTGTGGAGTTAAATTATTCCACCTTCTTTTCAGCTGTACACAACAGGTTTCATTTATAGTAGTGAGAAAGCTAGTGTGGGCAAGCAGATAACCAGTATGACTGTGAACTTTAAGTGATAGATCCCCAGAGTCCTGCAGGCTGCATTGAACTGTGTAGGTTAGCAGCTGGATGGAAGTGGTGATGCCTCCCATTTGTATAGGCAGTATTTGTTTAATACCAGCCAGACATGTTTAAATAGACAAGAATCATGGAATGAAATCCTGCATGTTTTTTATCTCCATGTTTATGTTGATTTTAAAGTTTGTAAATGTATTTGTGACTAATTTTCTAAATCGTGTGCTGTTTGTTAGAGTGTAAACCTTACCCCCCCATCCAGTAAAACCGTGATTGTGCACCCTCCCATGGATGTCGGTAGATGATGCAACACCCCCAACCCCTTCCCATTACAATGTCAATACAGTCATCTCAGCACTGGTGCGCAATGCTAGATGCCCAGTGGAACATGGTGCATATACCAATGAGGTTTAGAATGATTTTGGCTTTTATAATGAACTTCATTTGATTTAAATCACTGCAGTATTGAGTTTAAATGGCTATTTGGAATGCCATTCCATTCATGCAGCACAGCAATGTACCAGTATGGAATCTACATTTCTATCTCCATCCCAAGAATTTCAGCCAAATACTCTGCCAGAACATTTTGATTTGCAGTTGATCAGAGTAAACAAAACGGGTGGTATTTCTACATGGATCCCAGATAGTTGTATAGTCATTTTATCTGAGTGTCTGTAATTATTCTCCAGTCCAACTTGCCAGTTGGATTTTGAATCTGACCTTGTGTTAGCCACTGTATTTTGATTGCTGAGGGTGTCATGGTATATTTAACTTAATTTATAGATTGACAAGGCCCAGTGCTTTACTAAGATGCTGTGCAATTAGTTTAGGCTTCCTGCACAGGCTGCACATGGGACAGATCTGAACAGACAATGGCACATTTGAAGAGTAAGAAAAAAAGTCACGGTCAGGAGATGCCACTATTTTAGTTTTTATGCATTTTTGGAAAGATATTACAGACCAGCAACAAATTAATGGAAATTGTAAATTGACTTATTTGCAAATCTGTGCTGCAGATCTTTTAATAGTTGCTTGAGAAAACAGTTTGATTATTGAATGCATTGCTTGATTGTCTGTGCTCAGTGTTTTATTTTGCTGTTTCAGTCTTCGGTGAAAATGAAGCTTCTCTGTGCTCAAGTGCTGAAAGACCTTGTGGGTGAAGGAATTGATGTAAGATTATCTTACTTTTTTACTCTTTTTGCTGTTTATTGTTATTATTTCTTTACAGAAAGATGTCTTTCAGTTGCGTTTATCAGCTCCAAAATATTTTTGGGATTTCCACTTTTAACCAAAAAAGTACTTTTTTTCTTGATGCATATGCTTGTTTTTAATTTAACACTTTACTTTGATTGTGTAGTTACCACATCTGTTGTACCCTTCACAGATCCTTAGTTTGCTTAATTTGTCACTGTTGTAGTAGTCCTCATATATACACTCTGCATGACATGCATGATCCTCTGCTGACAAACAACTTTGCATTTCAGTGCTTCATCTACAAATGCAGTACCTGCTACCCTTGGAAGAATAAATTGCCTATATTACATTAAAAAATTGGTGTGCTGGTGATATTACCATAAAATGTCCTCAACTAGATCAGCTCTGTAATAGGGAATGGCTGGCAAAGTTACTGGGCATGCAGTTCTGGAGGCCATTAAGGAGCCTCGCCCAAATTCCCAATTGCTCCAAAGCACTTTATGGTTAAATTACTTGCTCAGCATCACACAGTAGGTAAATGGAAGTGAAAAAATTCAAACCCTGCACCTTTGCCACACAGGAAGAATCTCACTAACAAGTCAGAGCTTTAGTCTTTTGCACTAACTGCTGGAGCAACAGTTTAGCTAAATGCAGAAATCCTATCCAGTCTGCTATTGTAGTGAAGATTGCACCACAGTAATGTGGAACAATGTCTGGATAATGGATGCTGATGATCAGACTGTTCTGGTCATCACACTCCAAATAATGCAGAACATATCAACCACTTTACAGTTGCTGGGGTCTGTAAAAAATGCTGCAAAAGTCAATTATTAACATGCAACATGTTCATATGAGGTTACTAGGCTATTGGCCCTGAGGCCCTTATAAGCCTAGCCAAGAGTTTAGCCCATGTTTAGACAAGTCAGGTACTCTGCTTGACATGGAGAGGGAGTCTATTTCACAGATGGGGGAGTCTCTGGTACACAAATCTGTCCTGGCAACAAGTCCTATTAATATCACAGACCAGGTTGAGGTCATGCATACAGGTTGGAGTGGAGCTTGACTTGTGGATATGCAGCAAGTCCAATCAAGGTGGGGTCTGAGATTGCTTTATATGTCAAGCAGAGGTCACCCCTGAAGAGTCTGTATGAAACTGAGTAGAGGGATGAAACTGAGCAGAGGGATAGGGCTTTTAGCCTATCTGTGTAGAGTAGATGTTTGAGGCCCTAGATCCTCCTGGTGAGGAACCTCTGTGGTCTTTCCAGCTACTGCATGTGCTTTGCAAGGTACATGCTGAAGGGGGTGTTGTACTCAAAAATTAGCCTTATAAGGGAAGAATACAGGGATGTTATAACCTCTTTGTCTCTGGATGAGATACCCTTACTTATGAGATGGGCCATGTAGAAAGCTTTCCGTACAGCGGAAGCAACATGGTGGTTAAAAGTCAGGCTGCTATCAACCTGGGTGCCCAACTCCCTCACTACTGATTGTGTACTTAGGACATTGTTATTAATGTGATAATATGCAGGGATTTCATTCTCCTCAAAGGGGATGATGATGCAATTTTTGGCATTCAGCTTGAGGTCATGTTTCTGGCACCAGTCATTTGTTTGGGTGAGACCCTCTTGAAGGATGTCCACATCACTTGAGGAATTGATGCTTAGACTATTATAGTTCTAGACTGTGTAATAGTGAACTAATTCATTCTTTAGTGCAATGAACAAAGCAAACAGACACAGTAAGTGGTACAGCAACTTTTCTACAGAAACCCACAAGTTATACAGAACAAAAAATCAGAAATATTACTGCATGCAACATATTGTTTTTAGGGGGTGGGGCTGACATGCTTGCAGGACATCTACATCTCATTTTTGACCACTCTGTCTTCTGTGTCATCAAGAAGGGCTGCCCTTTCTGAAATCATTCAGTACAGGTCTGACCTTCTTGAATGTCTAATAATTGTGCAGACCTGCAGAGTCTGCAGATTTAGATCATGGATAAATTGGGCCCTGTGAAGGGTAATGAGTCAAACCCCATCAGCCATACCGGTATCTCATTACTTGGCTATCTCTCCCAAATTACTGTAAACACTGTTCAAACCTGTAAATGTACGTAGTATTTTCTTCTGTACTTTTACAATGATCACAAAGATTTGGATTTCATTCAAAACTTTTATTTCAGATTATACAGAAAAACACTGATTAGCCATGTTAATCACTCTTACATTGAAAATAGACTTGGCATGAGAAACAGCAAACTTCTGTTCCCTTGAAGCTCCCATTTAGTGAAAATATATCTGTCAGCCCATTAAACTGCAACAGATGTGCTAGAATTCAAACTCAAATAGCATATGGTGAGGTGCTAATTAGCATATATGTGAAAGGCACAAGAAGTCAAAACAAATGCTTACCACACTTGCTAACGGACTGGGACAGGTCACTGGACTTAGAATTCCTTTTCAAGAGCAGCCTAGAAGTACTGTCTGGTGACGTAACCTGCAGAGTCGCATAGAAGATAAATGAAGACTGAGGGAGTCAAAAAATGTACTACTGGAAGCAGCTTTTTAACAGCTCATAGCTTTACTTATAGGTTCATAGGTTCATAGGTTTATACTAGGCTATCTGCCCTAAGGCATTTATAAGCCTAGCCCAAATTTTTGTGGCTTACGCCACCCCTTATATGAAAAAATACTGTGCCCATTAGTTTGTTGTGCCTCTGTCCAGCAGTGACACAGAGATGATTCCCGGGGTAAACCTACGAGCTCCCATCCACAGGTCTAGATTTCTCTTGAACAGAGTCAGCGAGGTGCTCTGCCTCACATGGACCGGGATTTTATTCCACAGCATAGGGAGTCTCTGAGTGATAAATCTATCCCTCCAGCACATCCTATTTATGTCCGTGCTAAGGTTTAAGTCGTTTGCTCTAGTGGTTTTGGTGGATTTGGATTTTTTGAGGTGGAGCATGTCCATTAATTCCGGGTTGGACATGGCCTTGTATGTCAGGCACATGTCACCTCTGAGCAGACGGTATGCGACTGAATAGAGCTGGAGTTTCTTCAATCTGGCAGCATATGACAGATTTTGGAGTCCCTTTATCCTTTTGGTGAGGAACTTTTGGGGTCTCTCCAATTGCTGCAGATGTCGGGTGAGATACATCCCGAATGGGGCATTGTACTCGATCATTGGTCTGATAAGTGAAGAGTACAGGGGAACAATGACCTCACTAGATCTGGATGTGAATCCTTCATGATCAGGTGGGCAATGTAGAAGGTCTTTCTAACCACTTTAGCAACGTGAGTGTCAAAAGAAAGGCCACTGTCAACCTGGGTCCCCAGGTCCCTGATAACCTCTTCTGTGCTTAGTGGATTGCCACCTATATGGTAGCTTGGGGTTACCTTGTTTTTCCCGAAGGGTATGACTATACATTTTTGGTGTTTAACTTCAGGCCATGGCTCTGGCACCAGCTATCTGTTTCCGTGAGTCCCTTCTGAAGGATATCCGTGTCCGATGCACTTTCCACTATGGCGCCCAGTTTGCAGTCGTCTGCAAACTTTGTCAGCCAAAGTCCTCCCATGTTGGCCTGTACTTCTGAGAAGTAGATGCCAAACAATAGGGGCCAAGGACCGAGCCCTGTGGGACACCACTTGTGACCGGCTTGGAGTCTGACACAGCGCCAGCAACTCTAACCCTGTGGGTTCTGTCCTTAAGCCAGTTTGCAACCCATCTTGTGACATATGGGTTTACATTTAAGCTGGTAAGTTTTTCTACAATACCCGAGTGGGGTATTGTGTCGAAAGCCTTTGCAAGGTCAAGGTAGGCTGTATGGACTGCCTTTCCTCATCAATGGCCTTGGTGACTGTTTCAAGAAGTCGACCAAGTTCAAAAGGCATGATCTTCCCTTGACAAAGCCAAACTGGGTCGGGTCCAATGTCTGCAAGTCCCCTATATCTTTGTTTATGAGCTCCATTATGATCCTCTCCATAGCTTTGCAGACTAGACTTGTTAAGCTTATGGGGCGGTAATTACCAGGGTCCGTAGAGGCGCTGCCTTTGTGGAGTGGGACCACAGTTGCCGTATGCCACTCCTTGGGCACGTATCCTGTGGTAAGGCTGAGATTAAACAGCTGCCTTATGTGCGGGTTTAATTCCTCATTTAGCTCGTGTAGCACACAGCCGGGGACACCATCCGGTCCCATTGATGCTGTGTTTTTAGCTTTAGAGAGAGCAGCTTTCACCTGCGCATTTGAGATGTCCGGGAGGCTACACTCGGCTGGGATAGTTATCTCTCCTTTAGGGGGGGAGAGGGGAGTTTGCACTGAACCTGTCTGCCAGTATGTTGGCAATGTCTGTGGGTTTAGTGATTTTTGTATCATTTTGGACTAATTCTGAGCATATCTGGGAGTTTCCACCCAGGTTCCTAACATAGCTGAAAAAGGCCTTATGATTGTCCTTTGAATCCATGGCAATTTTTCTCTCAAAATTGGCCTTAGTTGATTTTATGAGTGCACGTATTTTTTTACTAATAATGATCAGGGGTGACTTCCCTTTTATGGATTTTGTTCTATCATGTAATAGCTTTCTCCTCTTATTGTAAAGTTTGTTAATGGCTGGGGTCCACCAGACTGGACGTTTGCCCTTTGTGGAAAGAGTCTTGGTTTTATTTGGGATTGCCTGATCCATGCAGTCCTGGAGGTGTTCATAGAAGGCATTTGTAAGGGCTTCCGCAGCTTGGGTTGTGGTTTCCTCTGGCTCAGGGGGCCTTGAAGGATACCACACCAGTCTTGAGTAGTGTGAAGTTTGCTTTAGAGAAGTTCTTCACTATGGTCTTTTTTGTTTGGGGTGGGGGGATGTGGATTTCCAGTGAGATAAGTTTATGATCAGATCTCACCAATGAGGGATATACTTCCGGTGTGGAGCATTTTGTCCCCATGTTTGTGACAATGAGATCTAGTATATTTTCTCCTCTCATGGGAACAGTGACTAGCTGTTCCATGGCATTTGAATTTATGAACTCCAGGAACCGTTGGGCTAGAAAGTTAGGGCTTGAGTAATGTTCCCAGTCTATATTCGGTAGTTGAAGTCACCCAATATGATGGTGTTTGGAGATACATTTATACCCTCCAGTGACTTCAGGAAGGCTGTGTGGGGTTCCTGAGTTTGAGAGGGTGGCCTGTAGCATGCTACAATTTGTAGAGCAGTTTTGCCTATGGTTAGTTGCACCTGGATGGTTTCCAAGCTTGATGCGTTGCCACCAACCTGGAGGTGTGGGTATCCTTTATGAATATGGATACACCCTCCTTTTGTGGTGTGGTCCGGGTTTTGGGGGCGGAACGCATGATATGAGGTAAAACCTAATAGTGCCAGGGTGCTCTCAGGAGCCTTGAACCAGGTTTCAGTTACAGCACAGACATCGATGTTCTCCATACTGAGAAGGGCCTTGAGTGCGTGCATTTTGAGATTTAGACTTCTGGCATTGAGCAGCATTACCCTCAGTTTCTTCCCATTTTTGTTTTCTAGGGTGGTAGGTTTAGAATTTGAGCCTTGCCTAAAAAAGGCACTATGGGGGTGGCAAGAGCCTTAGCCAATATCCGAAATCCCAGGGGTGACAGGTGCAAGCCGTCCCTTGAAGCAGCGTGGCTTGTCAAGCATGTCATCCCAGGCAGACAGACACTGGATCCCCTTTGAATGACACCAGACATTAAGCCAATTGTTAAAGCTGATCATCTTGTCTCTATATTGTGGCATCATTCTTGGTGAAGGAAGGATACTGCTCAGGGTTAGGGTCATACCTGCCTGGGCTACATAATCAGAGAGCTCCTCTATGTCTCTTTTCATGTAGTCCAGGGAGGTATGCGTCTCAGGTCGTTCACACCAGCATGGACAATGACTGTGTCATATTTGTACTTGCCGTGGAGTGACCCGAGTGCTTGTGTTATGTGGCGGATTCTAGCCCGATAGGCAGCTTACTGTGACCCTCTCCTTGTTCAGCCTGGTGAGTGGGACGTCAGTGTGTCTGACTATGGAGTCACCTATGACAAGCATGTTTGTTGTTGTATTTGGCCTTAAGGGCTGTGACTGCTTTGCACACTGCTTTTGTGGTTTATGTGTTGCTTGTGGGGTGTCTTGAGGTAGCAGTTGTTTGGGTGTCTGCTTTGGAGGCCTCTGCCGTTTAGGTAAATTTTTACTCAGAGCCTCCGAGTATGTCTTTGTGTGTTTATGTGTTTGATTCAGTGGAGTGGTAGCATTATGTGAGGCTGGTTTTGTGGCGTGTGTAGTTGCCTTCTCCTCCTGTCTGGTCTTGCCAGTCCTGAGTTGAGAGAGCTCAGCCTCCAGTTTGGCTAAATAGCTGCATCTCTCGCAAGTATTTGTGTTATGTGGGAGGAGGAGAGGGTTGTCTGTGTACATGAGGCAGATGTTCTTCATTCCACATTGCTGCAGTCCTAACTATTGGGTAGTCCGCTGTCCAGTCGGCCCGAATACCAAAGTATATGGCTGACTTCGGTCAAGGCGCATTAGACTGACGTCAGTACGTCAGGGTACTAATGCGCATGACCGACGTCATATCCCCAGTCTTTTTTGCCGCATGGTCCGATGCAGAAGCAGTTTTGCGAGTGCAGGTTGGCGTTCTGAAAGTTTCTGAAGTCAGAGTTTCAGACCGAATCAAAGTTGGCTAAGTACCCCGTTGGGGAATATTTTGGTTTTTCTTGCCTCAGTATTTAACCGGATGTCAGAAAAAGTGAATAACTGTATTTCTTGTGGGAAACAGATACCTCATAGGGATTACCATACTTTGTGTATACCTTGTTTAGGGCCTGAGCACGACGTTGTTGGATGCCGCTCTTGTGTTAGATTTAACAAACGCACTATTAAGAGAAGGTTAGACTGTGCCAGGTTAGTTTTGGGAAGCGTTGTAATTATAAAATGCCGTCGGATGCTCCGACGCCCGCTTCGGCCAAAAAGCGCAAGGACAAAGCAGCAAAGCCTAGAGTGGAGGAACCGACAGTCCCGGACGCCGGTTCTTTAGAAGGCTCAGTGGAGCCGGAGGTTTTGCCAGGAGTTTCTTTGGAGTCTCAGGGAGAGACTTTACTGTTACAGGATGTGTCCTCTCAGGAAGTAGGCCAGGCTGAAGGGGCTTCTCAGGTGGCTGTTCTTCCCCCTCTTCCTAAGGTGGTTAGGGCCTCCCCTTCTGTTTCCAAGGCTTCTTTAAGAGGCAGGCCTAGTTTAGCTTCAGTGGGGGTTTCTCCGAGTGTGTCAGGGTCTTTGCCTAAGAAGCATATGCTAAAAATGGCAGAGGATTTGATTACTATGATTAGAGGTTCTATGCCCCCTCCTGATAAGAGGCCTAGGGTGGAACCTGAGTTTGAGAGTTTTGAGCACTGTTCAGAGGCTTCTGAGTCTTCGGCTGAAGACTTGCAGGAGTATCCTCCTTATTCTGATTCTGATGTGGATGATTCTACTCCTTCAGCTTTGCCTCCTGAGGATTTTTCATTTTCAGAGACTCTGCATTCCATGAGGGAGCATTTTAAATGGGAAGGTCAAGATTTCTCTGATTCCAGGAAGAGGCTTAGGGAATTCTTGTTTTACCCCAGCATAGGCCTTTAGCTATACCTCCTGTTCTGAATGTGGTAGAAGATGTTTTGCAGAGGCTTCCTGAATCCTGATTCTTTGCCTCCTGCCCCAGTTAAACCGGATAGGTACTATAGGGTGCCTGAGGCTCATAAGTATCTTTTAAGAGTCCTAGGGCAGACCCGGAAACTGTCTCTCAGGGGCCTAAAGGTGTGAAGGCTTCTGTTGTTAAAAATCCTGTTCCTCCTGATAAAGAGGCAAGGGCTTTGGATAGATGGGGAAAGAAAGTGTATACTTCTTCCACTTTAGCCATGAGGGCGTTGAATTGTCAGTTTCACATGTTAAAATATCAGAATTATCTCCTTTCACAATTGAAGTCTAAGGTGGATGCTCTGGCTGAAGGTATTGAGTGTAAAGAGTTGCAGGATTTAGTTCATGTATCTGAACAGGTGGGTAAGCATTCCTTGCAGTGTGGTTTTGATGCTGTGCAGGCCTCCTCGAGGGTGGCTGCCACTGGTTCTGTTCTTCGTAGGCACGCCTGGTTGAGAGATCAGAATTTAGCTGAGCATGTTAAGACAAGGATTTTGGATGCTCCTTTACAGTCTGATGTGTTGTTTGGTTCGCCTGTGGAAGCAGTTTTAAAGAAAATGGAGGACAAGGCTAAGTCTATGCAAACTGTTAAGGATTTTTGCAGGTGCAGCCTCCAAAGTTTAGTAGAAATTGGCCTACTAAGGGATGGACATATCCTGCTTATGATTCCCAGTCTAGGGGTAGGTCTAGGCGTGGTAGGGGCAGAGCTCAAGGTTCTTTTAGGCCTAGAACAGGAGTTCACCTGCTCAGACTTCTGGTGAGGGCAGGGGTCAGTCCTTTCGTAAACAGACCCAATGACCTGCCTTTTCAGCTGCCAGTACATTCTCGCCTGGCAGCACCTTTGGGAGGAAGGCTGTCTCTTTTCAAAGAAAATTGGGATTTAATTACCCAAGACAGATGGGTTCTGGATATCATTCACCACGGTTACAGGTTTTATTTCCATACCTTGCCTCCTTTCAAAGGCATGCCAGACATTCCTCCTCTACAAAGACAAGAGGCTCACAAGCAAATTTCTCTGTTGCTCCAAATAGGGGCCATTCAGCCAGTTCCTGTGCCAGAAAGGGGCCTAGGATTTTATTCTCGCCTGTTCCTAGTACCGAAGAAGAGGAACACGTGGAGACCAATTTTGGATTTATCTATCCTCAACACTTATCTGGACATTCCCAAGTTCAAAATGTTGTCGTTACAACAGCTTTTACCTCTGCTGGGCAAAGATCACTGGATGGTAACTTTAGATCTCAAGGAAGCTTACCTTCATGTGCCTATCAGACTAAGTTGCAGGAAGTATCTGCGTTTTCGAGCTGGAAATTCTCATTATCAGTTCTCTGCATTGCCCTTTGGCTTATCTACTGCACCCAGAGTATTCACAAAGGTTCTGGCTCCAGTGATAGCTTACTTCAGACTAAAAGGAATTCAAATCTATCCTTACTTGGACGACTGCCTGATTCTGGCTCAAGAATAGGAAGACCTTTTACAGCATTTGGAATATGTGATAGCAGTGCTAAGATGCCTAGGGTATTCTGTGAACGAAATAAAGTCCAGTCTAGTACCCTCTCAAGACATGTGCTTTCTGGGTGTGAGACTGAATACAGCAGCCCAGATGGCCTTTTAACCCCGGACAAACAAAAGAATCTTTCCAGTTACTTCCATCACCTATCTCTTCAGTCCGGGCTGACTGCAAGGACAGTCCTTCAAGCCTTAGGGTTCATGGCATCTTGTATTCTGGTGCTTCCCAATGCCAAACTGCATATGAGGAAGCTGCAATGGTATCTCAAAAATGTATGGACACAGCACTGCCAGGAATTGGACACTGTCATTCAAATAATACCTTGCATTCAAAAGGAATTTTTGTGGTGGGCTCAGGAATGTCACCTAAACAAGGGACTCTCTGTGACCCGGCCAGAGGCGAGTCAGATTCTAACGACAGATGCCTCAGACATTGCTTGGGGAGCTCATCTAAATGGAAAGTGGATTCAAGACAAGTGGCCTGCCAGACTACAGCATCTACATATCAACATGAAAGAGATGTTAGCAGTCCAGTTTGCATTAATGGCTTTCAAGAAGTTACTTCTTCCAGGGCAGGTGTTGATTCTAACAGACAACACAACTGTCATGTGGTACATCAACAAACAAGGGGAACACATTCTTACCGTTGTGCAGGCAAGCAATGATTTTATGGGAGACTGCGCTCAGCTTGCAACTAACTCTTCAGGCAAGGTTTCTGCCAGGAGCACAGAACTCCTTAGCAGATGTGTTAAGCAGACAAATCATGGATCCCCACGAGTGGAAACTGGATCTTCATGTATTTCACAAATTGACAGTGTCATGGGGAACTCCAGACATAGATCTGTTCGCTTCTCCACTAAACCACCAGCTGCCAAAGTTTTGCACAAAGAGGTTTCATCACACAGCTTGGAAAGTGGATGCTCTTTCTTTCAGTTGGAAAAATTTTCATGTGTATGCCTTTCCACCTCTGCCTCTTCTCCCAAAGGTGCTCCTAAAGGTCAGACAAGACAAGCCAAGGATGATTTTAATAGCTCCAGATTGGCCTCGGCAACACTGGTACCCATTACTGAGGAATCTGGTAAGGAAACCTCCATGGCCTTTACCTTTGATTCCACACCTGTTGTCTCAGAGGGACGGTCACCTGCTCAATGTCAAGCTCCACTCTCTTCATCTAACAGCCTGGCATATTCTGTTTTGAAACACAGCAGGTCTCAACTTCCTCAACAAGTTTTAAATGTGATTATGGAAGCCAGAAGACCTAGTACAAGGAAGGTGTACTCAGAAAAATGGAAGAGATTTTTATTTTGGAGTGCAGCAAACAATTTGGAGATTTCTGAGCCTAATTTGAGTGTGGCTCTTCAATATCTTACTGAGTTATTGGACAAAGGTTTGTCTTTCTCTTCCATTAAGATTCATGCTGCAGCAATTTCAGCTCACTATGATTGTGATCCACCATTGTTTTCGCATCCTTTGTTCAAGCAATTTCTGAGAGGGGCAAAGAATATAAGACCCCCACGTACAGCTCCTACTCCTGCTTGGGATCTCAATTTTGTGTTGGAGAAACTTACTCTACAACCTTTTGAGCCTGCGGCTACTGCTGATTTGAAATACTTGTCATGGAAGACTGCTTTTTTGTTGGCCATTACTTCTGCAAGAAGGGTTTCTGAGTTGCAGGCCCTTATGGCGGTTGAGCCTTTTTTGATTTTTCATAAGGATAGGGTATCATTACGTACTAATCCTTCCTTTATGCCTAAGGTGGTTTCTAGTGTGGCTTTAAACCAAACTATTCATTTGCCTACTTTTTATGCAGATCCCCAAAATAAAGGGGAAAAGATTTTGCACACTTTAGATGTACACAGGCAATTGCGTTATTATTTAAGCAGGACTAAGGATTTTAGGCAGTCTCAGCAGTTGTTTGTTTCTTTTGCTTTGAGTTCGCAGGGCAAGCCTGTGTCAAAACAAACTATTTCTAGGTGGATTGGGTTTTGCATTGCATTTTGTTATTCCCATCATGGCAAGGAGATTCCAGCTGGGATTAGGCCTCATTCCACTAGGGCTACTGCCACTTCAACAGCATTTCTAAGGGGGGTGGCAACTAAGGATATTTTGGAGGCAGCTACTTGGAGTTCAGTGCATACTTTCTCTAAGCATTATCACCTTCCTCTCTACTCTAAGTCTAGGGCTGGTTTTGCCACAGCTATTTTGCAAGGCATGTTGTCAGCTCCTGTTTCCTTATGATTTGCCAGCCTCCCTTACCTCTGCTTTGGGATTCTACCCAATAGTTAGGACTGCAGCAATGTGGAATGAAGAACATAGTACAGTTTTGTACCTACCATAAATGTAGATGTTCGAGGATCCACATTGCTGCAGTCCAATTTACCCTCCCTCCTTCCCCTCTGTGTTTAGGGGTGGTTGTGTAGGTGAGGTTATATTCTGGTACTTTTGTATATATTGTACATATTTTTGGTGCAGGTATGTTTGGAGTTTTTGGTATTGGCCTTGTCTTTTTAGGGTCTTCTGACATCTGGGGCAAGAAAAGGCTGAGGATATGACGTCGGTCATGCGCATTAGTACCCTGACGTACTGACGTCAGTCTAATGCGCCTTGACCGACGTCAGCCATATACTTTGGTATTCGGGCCGACTGGACAGCGGACTACCCAATAGTTAGGACTGCAGCAATGTGGATCCTCGAACATCTACATTTATGGTAGGTACAAAACTGTACTTTATAACATTGCCTCAAGATTCCCAGATTCACCAGCTGGACCGGAGAGGAGATTGACAACTGACCTTTGGACATGCTAGAATAATATTGGGAAATCCTTAATTGAAAACAAGGGCCAGTGGGGAGTGAGGGTGTAGTGCTTTTAATTTTTAGTGCTGACTTATATAATTGCTTTAGTGAGCAAGTGCCAGGTAACTTGAGTGCAATGTGTTAGAAGTAACTAAATGCAAAAACGACAAACAGTAACTTTCTTTCAAGTGAAACAAGGAAATAAGTACAGTAAGCAATGCAGATATCACTAGTGATCCACAGAAGCGCTGAGAAGTTGCGTATTAGGTGGAATTAGCTTCCAGGGAAATAACAAGCAAACAAACAACAGGCATATAAACAAAGCTAGATTCAGCAGGCCTGGATCTAGTCTATGCTAGAGCAAACAAGGTGTACCAATTTCAGTAAGATACAGTTCAAATATTCAGGCACTATAAACCTTTAACCAGAAATTCCCAGCTCAGAAGGGCAGAGTCCAGCCTCTTCTCCCACAAGAGTGCAGACCACAAACCTTCTTAATGTAAAATAACTGGCCTGAAGTGACTTATCAGCACTAAGTGCTAAACAAGCCATTGTGGCCCAAACATAGTGCAGTTCACACCTATGTGCCTGGAAAAAATAAGCTAAATTAAAATGCATTCATAGCCAAAATGTTAAATTCAACTCAGACTTTATCCTGTCCAGTTTATTCACTTCTGAATAATAAAACACACTGTCAACATTCAACAAACCAAGGATTGCATTCAAAGAACATGATTCTTACCTCATTCCCTCCATTACAGCTCTTTTGTGTGTGTATCTTTAACTCCCAGTGGATGTGGCTTGAGCATTTAAAAAATGGTTATCGCCTTACAGTTCTAACATACCCATTGACAGAGGTCAAATATCAATGCAATTGTATTTGCCATCATGTATGCTTCAAGATAAAATATTCTGATACCTCGTATGTAGCATGTTTTTGGAATAATTAATGCAAATTTGAACAAGCAGCATTTGATGACTAGAGGTGCAGTTAAATGCCTGTAGGTGCACTCTGCTGATGTTGCTCCTGTTTTGTACAATCAATTTCCTTCCTTTACACATAAAGACTAATTTATAGGTAGCTACTAGGCTTGTAGTCTATGCAGCCCAAATTTCCTGTTGCCCTAAAATGCTGTCTGATTAAGTGACTTGCTCAAGAATAGGGCAAAATATGAGGCAAAATCAGAGATGTTCAGTAAAAAGTACAGTTTTGTACCTACCATAAATGTAGATGTTCGAAGATCCACATTGCTGCAGTCCTAACACTTGGGTAGTCCGCTGTCCCTCGGTCGGCCCGAATATCAGAGTATAAGGCTGACGTCGGTCAGGGCGCATTTGACTGACATCAAAACGTCAGGGTACAAATGCGCATGACCGACGTCATATCCTCAGTCTTTTCTTGCCCCAGATGTCAGAAGACCCTAAAGAAAAAGGTCAAAACCCATAGGCAACAGCCAAACAACCAACTAGCCTAACACCAAGAATATGTACAATATATACAACAAACACAATATACCTCAGATGGATAACCCAACCCACACAACCACCTCAAACTACAGAGGGGAAGGAGGGAGGGTAGATTGGACTGCAGCAATGTGGATCTTCGAACATCTACATTTATGGTAGGTACAAAACTGTACTATGTTCTTCATCCCACATTGCTGCAGTCCTAACACTTGGGTAGAATCCCAAAGCAGAGGTAAGGGAGGATGGCTAAACTATAATGAAGCAGGAGCTGCCAGAATGCCCTGCAACACAGCAGTGGCAAACCCAGCCCTGGATTGGATTTAGAGTACAATGGAAGGTGGTAATGCCTAGAGAAGGTATGCACTGAACTCCAAGTGGCTGCCTCCAAAATATCCTTAGTCGCTGTTGTAGTGGCAGTAGCCCTAGTGGAATGAGGCCTAATCCCAGCTGGAATCTCTTTGCCATGATGGGAATAACAGAAAGCAATGCAAAATCCAATCCACTTAGAAATAGTTTGTTTTGACACGGGCTTGCCCTGAGAGCACAAAGCAAAAGAAACTAATAACTGCTGAGATTGCCTGAACCCTTTAGTTCTGTCCAAATAATATCGCAACTGCCTGTGTACATCTAGAGTGTGCAAAATCTTTTCCCCTTTATTTTGGGGCTTTGCATAAAAAGTAGGCAAATGAATAGTTTGGTTTAAAGCCACACTAGAAACCACTTTAGGCATAAAGGAAGGATTAGTACGTAAAGATACCCTATCCTTATGGAAAATTAAGAAAGGCTCAACTGCCATAAGGGCCTGCAATTCAGAAACCCTTCTTGCAGAGGTAATGGCCAACAAAAAAGCAGTCTTCCATGACAAATATTTCAACTCAGCAGTAGCTGCAGGCTCAAAAGGTTGTAGAGTGAGTTTCTCCAACACAAAATTGAGATCCCAAGCAGGAGTAGGAGCCCTTCGTGGGGTCTTATATTCTTTGCCCCTCTAAGAAATTGCTTGAACAAAGGATGAGAAAACAATGGTGGGTCACAGTCGTAGTGAGCTGAAATTGCTGCAGCATGAATCTTAATAGAAGAGAAGGACAAACCTTTGTCTAATAACTCAGTAAGATATTGAAGAGCCACACTTAAATCAGGCTCAGAAACATCCAAATCCTTAGCTGCACTCCAAAACAAAAATCTCTTCCATTTATCTGCGTACACTTTCCTTGTACTAGGCCTTCTAGCTTCCAAAATCACATTCAAAACTTGTTGTGGAAGTTGAGACCCTCTATGGTTTAAAACAGAATATGCCAGGCTGTTAGATGAAGAGAGTGAAGTTTGACATTGAGCAAATGACTGTCCTCCTGGGACAACAGATGTGGAATCAAAGGCAAAGGCCATGGAGGCTTCCGCACTAGACTTCTCAGTAATGGGTACCAGTGCTGCCGAGGCCAATCTGGAGCTATCAAAATCATCCTTGGCTTGTCCTGTCTTACCTTCAGAAGTACCTTTGGGAGGAGAGGCAGAGGTGGAAAGGCATACACATGAAGATTTTTCCAACTGAAAGAAAGAGCATCCACTTTCCAGGCTGCGGGATGAAACCTCTTTGTGCAAAACTTTGGCAGCTGATGGTTTAGTGGAGAAGCGAACAGATCTATGTCTGGAGTTCCCCAGGACACTGTCAATTTCTGAAATACATGAAGATCCAGTTTCCACTCGTGGGGATCCATGATTTGTCTGCTTAACACATCTGCTAAGGAGTTCTGTGCTCCTGGCAGAAACCTTGCCTGAAGACTTAGTTGTAAACTGAGAGCAGTCTCCCACAAAATCATTGCTTGCCTGTATAGAGGATAAGAATGTGTTCCCCCTTGCTTGTTGATGTACCACATGACAGTTGTGTTGTCTGTTAGAATCAACACCTGCCCTGGAAGAAGTAAATCCTTGAAAGCTATTAATGCAAACTGGACTGCTAACATCTCCTTCAAGTTGATATGTAGATGCTGTAGTCTGACAGGCCACTTGTCTTGTATCCATTTTCCGTTTAGATGAGCTCCCCAAGCTTTGTCAGAGGCATCTGTCGTTAAAATTTGACTCGCCTCTGGCCGGGTCACAGAGAGTCCCTTGTTTAGGTGACATTCCTGAGCCCACCACAAAAATTCCTTTTGAATGCAAGGTATTATTGGAATGACAGTGTCCAGATCCTGGCAGTGCTGTGTCCATACATTCTTGAGATACCATTGCAACTTCCTCATATGCAGTTTGGCATTGGGAAGCATCAGAATACAAGATGCCATGAACCCTAAGGCTTGAAGGACTGTCCTTGCAGTCAGCCCGGACTGAAGAGATAGATGATGGAAGTAAAGGGAAAGATTCTTTTGTTTGTCCGGGGTTAGAAAGGCCATCTGGGATGCTGTATTCAGTCTTACACCCAGAAAGCACATGTCTTGAGAGGGTACTAGACTGGACTTTATTTCGTTCACAGAATACCCCAGGCATCTTAGCACTGCTATCACATATTCCAAATGACGAAGAAGCTCTTCCCTTCCTTGAGCCAGAATCAGGCAATCGTCCAAATAAGGATAGATTTGTATTCCTTTCAGCCTGAAGAAAGCTATCACTGGAGCCAGAACTTTCGTAAATACTCTGGGCACAGTAGATAAGCCAAAGGGCAATGCAGAGAACTGATAGTGAGAAGTCCCAGTCCGAAAACGCAGATACTTCCTGCAACTTAGTCTGATAGGAACATGAAGGTATGCCTCTTTGAGATCCAAAGTTACCATCCAGTGATCCTTGCCCAGCAGAGGTAAAAGTTGTTGTAACGTCAACATCTTGAACTTGGGAATGTCCAGATAAGTGTTGAGGATAGATAAATCCAAAATTGGTCTCCACGTGTTCCCCTTTTTTGGTACAAGGAACAGGCGAGAATAAAATCCTAGGCCTCTTTCTGGTATAGGAACCGGCTGTATGGCCCCTATTTGGAGTAACAGAGAAATTTGCTTGTGAGCCTCTATCCTTTGTTGAGGAGGAATGTCTGGCATGCCCTTGAAAGGAGGCAAGGTATGGAAATAAAACCTGTAACCGTGATGTATGATGTCCAAAACCCATCTGTCTTGGGTAATCAACCTCCAATTTTCTTCGAAAAGTGCCAACCTTCCTCCCAAAGGTGCTGCCAGGCAAGAAGGTTCTGGCAGCTGAAAAGGTAGGTCATTGGGTTTGTTTACGAAAGGACTGACCCCTGCCCTCACCTGAAGACTGTGCAGGAGAACTCCCTGTCCTAGGCCTGAAAGAGCCCTGACCTCTGCCCCTGCCACGCCTAGATCTACCCCTAGACTGGGAATCATAAGAAGGATAAGTCCACCCCTTAGTAGGCCAATTTCTACTAAACTTCGGAGGCTGAACCTGCAAAAATTCTTTAACAGTCTGCATAGACTTAGCCTTGTCTTCCATTTTCTTTAAAACTGCCTCAACAGGAGAACCAAACAAGACATCAGATTGCAAAGGGGCATCCAAAATCCTAGTTTTAACATGGTCAGATAAATTTTGATCCCGCAGCCGGGCATGCCTGCGAAGAACTGACCCAGTGGCAGCCACCCTGGACGAGGCCTGTACAGCATCAAAACCACATTGCAAAGAGTGCTTACCCACCTGTTCAGAAACATGCACTAAATCTTGTAATTCTTTACAATCAATACCTTCCGCCAGAGCATCAACCTTAGATTTCAACTGTGAAAGAAGATAATTTTGATATTTCAACATGTGAAACTGGCAATTCAAAGCTCTCATGGCTAGAGTGGAAGAAGTATAAACTTTCTTTCCCCATCTATCCAAGGCCCTGGCCTCTTTATCTGCAGGAACCGGATTCTTGACAACAGAAGCCTTAACACCCTTAGGCCCCTGGCTAACAGTTTCAGGGTCTGCCCTAGGACTCTTAAAAAGATACTTATGAGCTTCAGGTACCCTGTAATACCTATCAGGTTTAACAGGAGCAGGAGGCAAAGAATCAGGATTAAGAGAAGCCTCTGCAAATACATCTTCCACCACATTTAGAACAGGAGGTATAGCCAAAGGCCTATGCTGGGGTAAAAACAAAAATTCCCTAAGCCTTTTCCTGGAATCAGAGAAGTCCTGACCTTCCCATTTAAAATGCTCTCTCATGGAGTGAAGGGTCTCTGAAAAAGAAAAATCCTCAGGAGGAGAAGCTGAAGGAGTAGAATCATCCACATCAGAATCAGAATAATGAGAATACTCCTGCAAGTCTTCAGCCGAAGACTCAAGACACATCCGAAGCCTGCTCCCAATCCCCCAACACTGGTTCCATCCTAGGCCTTTTATCAGGAGGGGGCATAGAGCCTCTAATTAAGGTAATTAAATCTTCTGCCATTTTAAGCATGTGCTTCTTGGGCACAGAACCTGAAGAACTAGGAGTGACACCCACAGAAGCTAAACTAGATCTGCCTCTAGGAGAAGCCTTGGAAGCAGAAAGAGAGGGCCTAGACCCCTTAGGAAGGGAGGGGAGGACAGTAATCTGAGAAGCCCCTACAGCCTGACCTGCCTCCTGGGAGGCCACATCCTGTAAAATCAAAGTTTCCCCCTGAGACTCCAGAGAGGCCTCCGTCGGAACCACCGGTTCCACTGACGTCTCTAAAGAACCGGCGTCCGGTTCGGACGACTCCTCTAACCTAGGTTTAACTGCCTTGTCCTTGCGCTTCTTTGAGGAAGCCGGCGGAGCATCCGACGGCATTTTGTAATTGCACCGCTTCCCAAAGACCAACCTGGCACAATCCAACCTCCGCTTTATAGTGCGTTTATTGAACCTAGCACAAAAGCGGCACCCAACCACGTCGTGCTCAGGTCCCAAACAAGGTATACACAAATTATGGTAATCCCTATGCGGTATCTGTTTCCCACAAGAAATACAGTTATTCACTTTTTCTGACATCCGGTAAACCACTGAGGCAAGAAAAAAAAAAATATTCCCAACGGGTACTTAACCAACTCTGACTTCGGTCTGAAACTCCGAATTCGAAAAATTTCAGAACGCCGAACGGCACTTGCAACACTGCTTCTGCATCGGACCATGCGGCAAAAAAGACTGAGGATATGACGTCGGTCATGCGCATTTGTACCCTGACGTTCTGATGTCAGTCAAATGCGCCCTGACCGACGTCAGCCTTATACTCTGATATTCGGGCCGACCGAGGGACAGCGGACTACCCAAGTGTTAGGACTGCAGCAATGTGGGATGAAGAACATCTGGAGACTGATAAGAACAGACTACTCTAATTCACTTAAAAAGTTATTATTATTATTTCAGTTTGATGACCGGGGAAGTCCACTGGGCCAAGAAGAGCCCATTTTCAGTGGAGACCCGGGGAGAAAAGCTCCAATGACAAATAACAAACAAGTAGATTACAAATATATACAGAGCATTGTGATTAGTTACATCAAGCTGAAAATACAGTGTAATACGTATGAGGCATATTACTTATAGTACATGCAAGAAAATGCAGATAATAGAACAGTGGTGGAAAGTTTTTGTAAGTACACAGTTGTAGTACATATTTATATGTAATAAAATCACAGTTTTAGATATAAAAAGTGATCTAACAAGGTTAGCCACAGTAGAGACTGTCCTTTTGTAAGTAGGCAATGAAGTGGTTTAAGAATTCGGTATGATAGGGGGTGGGAGTTAGAATAGTTAGGGGAGAGATTTATGTAGGAGAGTTCATGGGCATGTCCATTTTGAAGCAAGATGTCAGAATAGGAGAGATTTGAAGCTGGTGTGGTTAGGGGTATTGCGCAGGGAGGGAGGTAGAGAGTTCCATGGTTACATATGGAGCAAGATATCAGGAGGTGGCCAGGGGGTCATGAGGATTTGTAGGAGGTTTTGGTTTTCTGAACAGCTTTTGCATCAGCATGTATTATATGAACCAAAAAACTGTGGAAAAAAAAAGAGAAGCTAATGATGGTCTGATGGTTTGTGTGGAGGATTAAGCCTCTTGCCTCTGTTTGCTAAGGTACAGGGTTTGAATCTGGGTAACTCTGAGCAAGTCGATTAACTAGTCACTGCAGCTGTAATTGATGTATTGCTCGCAAACACACACACGCACACACACACACACACACACACACACACACACACACACACACTCTCAAAAAACTCTGTTCTAGTGTATACTGTCCTAACCTTGCAAAAATGTTCTTCAGACATCTCTCTCCTGCTCTGCTTAGCTTTGATTCAGCACACCATCCAGACCTTGTGCTGGATCCAAATCCCCATCTCCTCTGTGAAGTTCCAGTTAATCCTCTGTCTTGAGGCACATGCTTCAAACAGAAATCAAATCTCGCACTTGAGTACCACCCATGTGTGCTTACGCAAAATCTTCTCCTTGATTCTCCTACCTCCCACTTGATTTGAGCTAACTGCTGTGTATGTGTGTGACCTTCTCCCACTCAATTAGGGTAACTCCTGTGCATGTGTGCTTATGCAAAATTTCCTGTTTGGCAGTGCTAATGGTTGAAAAAAAGTGTGTGAAAGATTTGCTTTGAAATCTTCTTTCTTTCTTCTTTTTTTTTTCCCCATGGCCAGCCAAACTCCAAGCCAGCAGCTGGCTAGTATGCTCTGTGCTAGATCCAGACATGTTGGAGATGTTTGTGATGCAGTTGTGAATGTATGTATCGGTCATTAGTACAGATGTGGTAATTGACTGCTAATATGGCTCTGTTATAGTTTTAAAACTGTACTGGAGTAAATTATAGTGTCTGTAAACTGCACAGAAACAGGTGCCATATTCTTGTCCTCACAATTATAATTAGTTAGTAGAAAGACATACTAAATATAATAGGAACATCAGCACTTTTAGCCACTACTGAGGCTCTGATTTAAGAGTTGTAATAGTCAGATTGAAAGGGTTCTAGATGTGTGGTACATACCATGTGTGGTACCTCTTCACCTTTATGATCATAGAAGCACTTTTGCGGAATTTTTCTTCCAAATATGTATCTGGCTTCTGACTGTTACATGTTGGCTCAGGCTTGTTTGGTACAGGATCTACAAAAATGTCTGCTTTCATACTTGTTATGGTTAACTGAGAGTACAGGAATGTAGAGGAACTCCCATTACTGGCAT
The DNA here is from genome assembly GCF_019279795.1 of Protopterus annectens. NCBI lineage: Eukaryota > Metazoa > Chordata > Ceratodontiformes > Protopteridae > Protopterus > Protopterus annectens. The sequence goes on from NC_056739.1 coordinate 590,256,322, forward strand.
CTCTGAGTTTGTTTGTTTTTCCCAACCAGTAATGTTGACAAAGGAGGTAATCTCCCTGTATACAAATTGGCAAACCTTTTTACAGAGCAGGGTGCTTTGCTCACCGCAGGGTCACTGATGTCCTGCAGATGTGGATTGCAGTGGTGTAACTGCTCTTCTCCTGTGATGTTCATCGTGTTACCCTGCTGCAGTCATCACACTTGGGTTATCCTGCCGTCAGGCGGTCCCGCAGTCGGCCCGAATTCCAAAGTCTTGGTCTGGCGTCGGTTGCTGTCACTTCTTCCCTGACGTCAGTGCAGCAGGGGTATTTAAGAGGCATCCGACGTCATTTTCTTCAGTCTTTCTTGCCGCGCGGTGCCTGAAGCAGAAGCACTTCGCAAGTGCCGGTCGGCCGACACCTGAGATTTTCGATTTGAATGTCAGTCCGAAGTCTTCATTAAAGCTAAGTACCCCATTGGGGAACATTTTCTTGCCTCAGTCCGATGTCAGAAAAAGTTAACAATTGCATTTCTTGTGGGAAGCAAATACCTCATAAGGACTTCCATTCCTATTGTATTCCTTGCCTAGGCCCAGACCACGACATCACAGCTTGTCGGTTTTGCGCTAGGTTTAATAAACGAACTATCAAATGCCATTTTGACTTCGCATGGCATTACTTTGGTAGGAAATTTAATTATATCATGCCGTCAGAGCATAGGATAAGGACAGGCAGCCTAGGAATAAGCCAGAAACTGAGGCCTCAGTTGGGCCTGTCGCCGGTTCTCCGGTTTTCAGTGAGCCGCCTACACAGCCCCTGACGACCGCAGAACTGGACCCCCAGGCAGCTGCGGATTCCCAGGCGGAGTCCACTAGGCCGACGCAGCCTTCTACCGACACCGGAGCAGAACTAGACACTGGTGCAACGCAAACACCTTCGGTTGCAGAAGGTGTATTCAGATCGACTACACTCACCATTAAATCTTATGCTAAACTTAAAACTCCTTTAAAACCAAAGAAAACTGTACCTCAGGCTACAGTTCAAGGCCCCATGCTTAAGAAACAGATATTTAAGATGGCTGAAGATTTAATTACCCCTATCAGGGGTTCCCATCCCCCTCCTGATAAAAGACCAAGACAAGAGGAGGATTATGCATCCTCTGACCAGGTTTCTCTCTCCTCAGATTCTTCTGAGGAACAGGATTTCACTTTTCCACCTTATGAGGATTCTGAGGCTGAAGATTCCATTCCCTCGGCTTCTCCCCCTGAGGACTACTCCTTTGGGGAAACTTTGCACACCATGAGGGAACATTTCCACTGGGAAGGCCAGGATTGCTCAGATTCTAAGAAAAGGCTCTGAGAGTTCCTTTTACTACCCCAGCACAGACCTCTTGCTATCCCTCCTGTTTTAGATATTGTGGATGATGTTTACTTGGAATCTAGTTTAAATCCAGACTCTCTACCTCCTGCTCCAGCCAAACCAGACAGATACTACAGAGTACCTGACTCGCACAAATTCCTTTATAAAAGCCCTGTAGCTGACCCAGAAACAATTTCCCAGGGTCCTCAGGGAGCAAAAGCTTCTATGGTTAAAAATCCTGTGCCCTCTGAAAGGGATTCCAGAACCTTAGATAGATGGGGAAAGAAAATTTACACCTCAGCAACTCTGGCTATGAGAGCATTAAATTGCCAGTTTCACATGCTGAAATATCAACAATTCCCGATGTCTCAGTTAAAACAAAAAATGAGCACACATTCAGAACAGCCTGAATTCAAGGAAATGCAGCACCTGTTGCATGCAGCTGAACAGGTGGGCAAACATACCTTGCAATGCGGATTTGATTCATTGGAAGCTTCCTGTAGAGCAGCTGTTACTGGCTCTGTCATACGTAGACATGCTTGGTTAAAAGAACAAACCCTCCCTGACCATGTTAAAGCAAAATTATTGGATGCACCTTTACAGCAGGATGTATTATTTGGTGTCAAAGCAGAAGAGGTTTTAAAGAAAATGGAGGATAAGGCAAAGTCTATGCAAACAGTCAAGGATTTTTTGCAGGTACAACCCCCTCGTTTCAGCAGAAATTGGCCAACAAAAACTGGTCCTTTCCAGCTTCAGACAGATCACAGAGGGGCAAATACAGACGCCCAAGGGGCAGAGGCCAGTGACCGGGCCTTTACAAACCTCGCCAATGGGGTTCTGCTACCCAGAAAGGAGGAGAAGACAGGCCCCGGGCTAGCAGAAGACAAACACAATGACTCTATCCTCAAACTACCAAGCAAATCTCTCCTGGCAATTCCTTTGGGGGGGGAAACTAGCTGGCACATCATCACAAAAGACAAATGGGTTCTAAACATTGTCTCCCAAGGATACAGATTCCACTTTCATACCTTACCAAGGATCAAAGGAATGCCAAACCTGCCACCAAATCAATGGGCAGAGGTACAAAAACAAATTATAGCTCTCATGAACATGAAAGCCATTCAACAGGTACCTGCACAGGAGCAAGGGCAAGGTTTTTACTCAAGACTCTTCCTAGTCCCAAGAAAGGACAAAGCATGGAGACCCATTCTGGATCTTTCAATTCTGAACACCTATCTGCAAGTACCAAAATTCAAGATGCTAACACTACAGCAGCTTCTTCCCATGCTGGGCAAGAATGCTTGGCTAGTCACTTTGGACCTCAAGGAGGCATACCTGCATGTCCCTATCAGACAGAATTGCAGAAGATACCTCCACTTCATTGCAGGTTCAACGCATTATCAATTCTCTGCACTGCCCTTTGGCTTATCTACTGCACCCAGGGTCTTCACAAAATGCCTGGCACCAGTAATTGCATATTGCAGACAAAGAGGAATTCAAATATACCCATACCTGGACGACTGCCTTATTCAAGCAGAAAGCAAGGACATTCTTTTAAAGCATCTGGAATTTGTCAAACACCTTCTAAGTTGCCTAGGGTACACAGTAAACGAAAAGAAATCAAAACTAGTACCCTCACAAAACATAACATTCCTGGGTGCCAGCTTGAATACAACGGCCCAGATGGCTTTCCTCACGCCAGACAAGCAACGACAGCTGTTTCAATATTTCAAAATAATGGCAACAAAGACCCAACTCCCTGCAAGAAAAATTCTGCAGACCTTGGGATTCATGGCATCTTGCATTCTTCTAATACCATTTGCAAAACTGCATATGAGGAAATTACAATGGTACCTGAAAAGTGTATGGACTCAGCACAGCCACAGCTTGGAGACAATGATACCACTCATTCCCTGCCTTCAACAGGAATTTCTATGGTGGGCACAGGCATGTCACCTCAACAAGGGTCAGCCTTTCACCTTACCCACAGCCAGGCAAACTATGACAACAGATGCATCGGACTATGCCTGAGGAGCACACATGGCAGGGCAGTGCATTCAGGGCAAAGGGACTACAGATCAGCGACACCTGCATATCAATCAAAAAGAAATGCTAGCAGTGCAGAATGCCCTAACAGCTTTCAAGGACCTTCTACACCCAGGACAACTACTAATAAAGATGGACAATACCACAGTTATGTGGTACATAAACAAGCAAGGGGGCACACATTCCTACCTGCTATGCAGGCAAGCAGTGACCTTGTGGAACACTGCACTCTCTTACCAGGTTCAATTACAAGCACAATTCCTGCCAGGAAAGAAAAACACATTGGCAGACGACCTAAGCAGAAACATCATGGATCCACACGAATGGAAACTAGATCCACAAGTATTTGCAATGATAGTTCAAAGATGGGGACGCCCAGACATAGATCTGTTTGCAAGCCCCCACAACCACCAACTTCAAAAATTTTGCACAAAGACCTTCCATCCACTAGCTTGGAAAGTGGACGCCCTCTCATTTAGTTGGAAAACATTAACAGTTTATGCTTTCCCTCCACTGCCTCTTCTAGCAAAGGTACTGCTGAAAGTCAGATTAGAGAGGCCACAAATGATACTTGTTGCACCAGACTGGCCACGCCAACATTGGTATCCAATTTTAAGGAATATAGCCCACGGCCCACCATGGATTTTGCCACAAATTCCTCACCTGCTCACCCAGCGAGACCATCAGATTCTACACAGCCAGCTCAAGACTTTAAACCTGGCTGCATGGCAAATTACCTAAACAACCAACCAACACCTTTATCCAAAGCTGTTATGGATGTTATTCTGGAGGCCAGGAGGCCCAGCACCAGGAAAACCTATACAAATGTAAAATATTTTGCACCTGGAACCAGGCTAAAGGCCTAAACCCCCTTGATCCAAACATCCCTCAGATTCTACAATATTTGACTGAGATGTTACACAAAGGACTTTCCTTTTCATCTATTAAGATCCATGCCTCAGCAATTTCAGCGCATTACAGCATGGATCCTCCTTTATTTTCACATCCACTCCTAAGACAGTTCCTCAGAGGGGCTAAAAACTTAAGACCACCAAGGAGAGCTCCAACACCTACTTGAGATCTCAACTTTGTTCTGGAAAAGCTTACACTGCCGCCCTTTGAACCAGCTTTTTCAGCTGATTTAAAATTTCTTTCATGGAAAACTGCCCTATTACTAGCAATAACCTCCACTAGAAGAGTCTCAGAGCTATAGGCACTAATGGCAGTGGAACCTTTCTTCATTTTTCATCAAGACAGAGTTTCTCTACAAACTAATCCTTCCTTTATGCCAAAGGTGGTATCCAGTGTGGCCCTAAACCAAACCATTCACTTGCCCACCTTCTTCCCAAATCCCCAGAACAAAGGAGAAAGACTCCTGCACTCTTTGGACATTCACAGGCAATTACATTACTACTTGGATAAAACTAAGGCTTTCAAAAAAAACGACCAGCTTTTTGTAGCCTATGCTACAGGATCACAAGGAAAACCTATCTCAAAACAGACCATTTCAAAATGGATATGACATTGCATACGTTTCTGCTACACACATCATGGGAAACCAGTACCTGCTAACATTAGGTCCCACTCCACCAGGGCTACAGCTACATCAGCAGCCTTTCTCAGGGGAGTGCCAACCAAGGACATTCTGGAAGCTGCTACTTGGAGTTCAGTACACACCTTCACCAAACACTATCACTTACCACTATAGTCTAAGACTAGAGCTGGCTTCGCCACTGCAGTTTTGCAGGGCCAACTAGCTTCTTCTAACCCTGTTTGATTCCACCACCCATCCTTAGCTTTGGGATTCAACCCAAGTGTGATGACTGCAGCAGGGTAACACGATGAACATAGTACAGTTTTGTACCTACCATAAATGTAGATATTCGAGTGTTCACCCTGCTGCAGTCCAGGTTATCCTCCCTCCATCTCCTCTGAACTATCTGAACTTATCTCTACCACTTCTTCCTATACTACCTCTGTGGTGCATTTGCTTGTGCCTAAGGGTTTTGTTTGATTTTTATATAACCATATATATATATATTTTGCCTACCTATTGGGGGCACCTGACATATGGGGCAAGAAAAACTGAAGAAAATGGCATCAGATGCCTCTTAAATACCCCTGCCGCACTGACATCAGGGAAGAAGTGACAGCAACCGACGCCGGACCAAGACTTTGGAATTCGGGCCGACTGCGGGACCGCCTGACGGCAGGATAACCCAAGTGTGATGACTGTAGCAGGGTGAACACTTGAACATCTACATTTATAGTAGGTACAAAACTGTACTTTCTAGTTCATGATCATGGACATTTCCACTACTATATCCTGCTTGTTAACCACCATTACAGTGGAGTGGAAGTGCAGCTCTGCAATTCATAAGATTAAATGTAATGAGAATGTGCCTGTAGTTTGCCATTGACTCTAGTGCGGCCATATTGGCCACATGTAGGAGTACTATTCTCAACTGTTAATTAAACATCCCATTGCCATTTAAAAAGAAAGATAGTGGCACTGATGCACAGTTTTCCTGAAGGTAAATAGCTGCTGTTCTGCAAAAACCTCCTGTCTATTAAATGTTAGAGCTGCATAATTAATATTACAAAATAATATAATTTTAACATATAGTAAGTGTTAAGGTATATTAAAACACATACATTTGTACATGGCTATTTGTGTGTATATTATGTATACTCAGAACCAAAACAAGGAACACAAACTACAAAAAATAAAAAAACGAAAGGGAACAAAGACTGTAGCTCCTTATTTTATTGAAAAGATTTAGCGCTTTCATCAGTGGTAAACATGGACTTCATTAGAATACCCAAACAGCTCAATCCAACCATATAAATAATGAAGAAAAAAAAACACAAGACCAACTTAATTAAACACTAATTGTTAAAATCTAGAAAAATTTAGAGTTCCAATAACAGTAAAGTATCCATATTCAAATATGGGATAAAATAAACTTTAAAACACTCAATATGAAATATGAACAGAGCAAAACAGAATCACTATAAAATTTAAGCATCCATAAATTATATGATCCACATGATAAAATTAAAATAAATACACATTAGAGAAAGACTATTCAAGCTCACATGAAGGCATAGACCTAACCCCCCCCCAATCTTTATAAAACAAACAGAGTTTAACATCAAGACATTGCTTATGGAGACCATCTCATTAAGCCCTTGAATGGTCTTTATCTAATGTGTATGTATTTTATGATATGGATATGAATACTTTGCTGTTCTTAGAACTTAACATTTTTGTTGTTGGAACTTTAAACCTTTCTAGATTTTAACAATTAATGCTTAATTAAGTGGTCATGTAGTTGTATCTTGATTGTTTGTATAGTTGAATTAAGTTGTTTGGGTATTCTGATTAAGTCCTTGTTTAAAATAAGGCGCTCCAGTCTTTGGCCCCTTTCATTTTTTTACATATATAAAATAAGCCACAAGTCTGAAAGAAGTCTCATTCTCTTTGCTATTAGAGCAACAAACGGAAGTTGTGGCCCACAGAAAGTAACTAAGTTACTGCGTTAATAATTTAGCAGTACCTTAAAATCATGTTTTTGTATGTAATTTAGGTGGTACCACAGATCCAGGTAGTGGTATAGTTTGTGAATTTCTCCACCAGTTATGCATTTTGACCTCTAAAATATGTGTACATTGCTTTCTGTAACTGTGGTTGTATTAGTTTTTCCTCAAGCTGCTTTTTGCTTCAGCAAATGTGTTGTGATAACTGTGCTGAGAGTTGTACAAGTTACATACCCATATTTATACATAATAACAACTGATCCACTAGTTGAGACCAAGTTGAGTTGTATAGTTATGGAAAGTATTGTGAAGTGTCTGTAACTCATACCGTGGACCATCATGACTACTGCATTAACACCCTTAAGTCTGTAATCATTGCATGCCCCACTTGAATTGCCAGAAAGCTGATGATTATATAGTGACCATCCTAAACATAACCATCCCACACACATTAGAATAGTATCCATCCCCAGACCAGTAACAACAACAGGCGCTAACTTTGGCGGGTTGATCTGTGCAGTATAGTACTGCAAGGAGAATTTCCTTCCCTGAGACTTCTGTATATAGTTTGTCACATGGTGGTAGACATTCTGTAGGTCAGTGCAGGATTTATGCTTGGGTGATACAGAGGCTGTCATTCCATATCTGTGTGCCCAAACCAGATACTAGCATCTCTGATCTGCCAGGCAGTATGCGCCACCTTTCAACTACTGTAGGTGTCAGTGTTGAAAATCACTCACTTGTATCATGTCTTTTCCAAACTATATGTGCACTGCTGAAAAATTCCCTCCTGCCAGGAAGGGAGAGGAACATTTTAGAGGTTCTGCATCTTGGTTTCAAAAATACAAGAATAACATGGAGACATAAAAGTTGGTTGTATGTTAGTTAGGCGCCATTTCCTATGTCCATCACAAACATGGATGTCAGACAAGGGCTAAATTTCTCATTTACCATCCATTGGTCCAGGTTAGGCTTGAATAGGATTAAGGAAGGACACTTCTTCACACGGATGGGAAGCATATTTCAGATAATGGGGATTTTCTGAGATACATACCTGTCCCTCTGACCTGTCCTATTTAAGGAGCAAGCAAAGTTTAAATCTTTAGATCTAGTGATGCTCGTGCTGTTTGGTTTGCAGATATGCAAAAGGTCCATCAGAGCAGAATCCAAGGATGTCTTGTTTACCAGGCATTAAATGCCTGTCAGCAGTCTGTAGGAAACGGAGTATATAGATGGGCAAGGGCACCCACAGGCAGGTGCAAGGGAGTGCACTTGCACCCCCCTGGAACTGGCTGGCTAAGAAATTAATTTTATTTTAATTAAAAAAAAAAAAAAAAAAAAAACCTTCTTTTTGTTTATTTAAAGGGCGTTCCTCTTTAAGAACACCCTTTGCATCCCGTCCAGTTGCACAGACGCAACAGGTGTTTGCGACCTGTTTTTTTCTTCTGTGTCTGTGTGACCAATGGTTTACATCTTCATCTTTCACGGGCCTACTGGGAATTTGAATTCCAGAGGATGTTTGGACTGCTGACGTGCCAGACAAATGTAGAAGTGAGAGGTAGGTGTGTGCGTTTGTGTATTTTAGTGTGTGTGTGTGTGTGTGTGTGTGTGTGTGTGTGTGTGTGTGTGTGTGTGTTTGTGTGTGTTCTGTGTGTGTTCTGTGTGTGTAAGAAATAGGTAGGTAAGAGTCTGTGGATGTAAGAAGTAGGTAGGGGTGTGTATGTGTCACTGTTTATTACTTATTATTCGTATTTACATTTGTACTTTCGTATCTTAGAGGGCTGCATGTTATTGAGGGTCACGGTGTGAAATATTGTGATGAAACACAGAAAATGCATTTCACTGTACATGTATAAAACACTGCGCTAGCAATAATGCTAGTCAATTGATAGCAATTGTGAAGAGATATAATATTACCATGCATACATTAATATTTCCAAAACCAAGAAACTTACAAACTATTGCATTACATAGTTGAAACCTCAGATAATGTTGAAGAAAACTGCCACTGATATTTTATCTGTATACTGTTCATCTTAACAAGGATGGGCGTCGAGCTGGCAACTCGGCACCATGAAAATCTACTGCCAATCATTAGCGGACCGGAGTTCTGCTGTGGGTGACGCCTAACCGGGAAAAGCCGAAAGACAACAACAATGTTCATCTTAACAGGTATTCAGTGATATTTGTAGCATTATTATTTTTTTAAGATTTCTGTAAATAACTCCAAAAATGTGAACTCCGAAAGGAATTTCATGCTCTCATGGGAAACCTCATGTTTGACTAAACAAAAGTGTTCTGACTCTGCATATGTCTAGGATGTAAAATTTTCCAGCACAGGAAAAGTTGTTTGAAAAATTTTAGAAAAAAAACAATACAAATCTCAGTTTAGGTGCATTATAATATAGTACTGATATAAAGGCTGTGGATACACGGACTACTATCAATATATAGAAGACTTTTTGCTACTAACACTGCTGTCTGTAACTTTTTCATTGCATTTAATTTTTGCAAGATGTTTTTGCCTCAGTTTATTTTATGTTTTTAACTTCATTTTTCAGAAAGTGGTCTGGAATGTAAAGATGTATGTAGGCTGCTAGAGATGAGACATTCAAGAGCTCAATGATGTTAATTTAAATGTGATTCACAGTCACTGCAGACCTTCAGTCATAGCTCTCGTGTGTCCCCATATTGAAGAACATCTCTGATTTTGCCTCGTATTTTTTGCCCTGTCCCTCATAAAATGTTATATTTCCTAGTAAACCGTTAAGGATTGCAATCATTAAAAAATGCCAGACATTAAGAGTTTCCTACTTCTTATTCTTCAGAAAGTACATGCTGGTGCAAAACTGTTATTTTCACTTTCCAAGGGAATTAGAGTAATATTTAAAAAAAAATTGTTCCTGATAGTGAGTCTTTGACACTTCTTATTTTGGCTTTGTCTGTCATTCTTCTGAAAGCTACTCCTTTTGTGCACTTAGCAATAAATATGCTATTTTCACAGGTGGCATGATCACCAGCATTTTATCATTCTTCAAGCAACCACCAGTTCTAAACCTAAAGAATCAGAACTATAAACACACAAATACCTACAAGCAACTCATGCAAAATGCAGCTGCATTTATCTATGACTTCAAGCAGGCATTCTCTCAGTAACTTCATAGTGTCAGTGGCACAAAATGCAGTTTTGTATAAACCATTATTTCTAATATTGTTTTCTGTCAAAACGTATCAAAAGGAATACAAGCCATGCTTTACAAAGAAATAAACCCAGAGGGTCTTTCTGCATTGTTGATCTCCCTCCTAAGTTTCTAAACCTGCTTTCTGAGACAGTAACAAAGCCTATTAAAAGAGTTGTTAGTTAAAGTTTCATGTTGAAAGTAGTACCCAAACAATGGAAGTAAATGCTCAGCATTTTTCCATAATACTGAAACTCTACAAAATATGCATACTTTTAGATTCATTACCATCCTGTGTCCTACTGAAAAGATACTAGGAAGGATAGAACTTAAGCAACTCACAACCAAATGCGTTCATACAATTTGGTAATCAGCATGGCTTTCATCTGGAACATGGAGTTCAGAGCAGACTGGGCACTTCAGTGTCACACACACATTCAGAGATCACCTGGATACTCTGTAGCAGAGCCTATTTTATACCTTATTGTTCTTCTATTGCCTATCCCCTACAATTGTTCTGTGAGTCTAATATCATGTATTTCTGAATTTTGCCACTGTCTATGACAGTATTACATCCTCAGGAAGGTTGTTTCAATCAGCCCTATTTTTTAATGAAAAAAATGTTCCTGTCTGCATTGAATCCTACCCTTTATGTCTTCAAATTCTGCATTCTTATTCCCATTTGAAATTTGTACAGTATTTTGAGTTACTTAAATGCTTCTATTATACCCCCACTGACTTTCTTCAAAACCGTATGTATTAAGATCTTGCAATACTTCTTTACATGGTGTCTTGTAAATACCAGTCTCGATTGCATTACCATTACTTATATTCTATGCCCTCACAGAAGTGAGATTTACAAAAATGCAGACAATACTTTAGATGGTGCTAACAAACTGTCTACAACAAGGAACAGTGTGCCTTTTCCTTAAGAGATGCACACAAGAAGTCAACAGTGAAGGACGATACAGCCTTGCTTTAGATAGTGCTCAAAGGCTGTCAACAGCAAGGAGCAATATATTCTTCTTTTCTATTGGTGTCACCTGTTACTGTGCATATCAGTACCCCATCTGCTTTGTCACGTCATGTGCTTGATTACCTATAAATCATCTGATAAAAGTAATCAGTTTTTCCTTTGTCATTGCCATTGCTTTCCAGTCATATTTCCCTTTTGCTTGTCAGATACAGTTTTTACACAGATTCATGCCACCCATTTTTTAGACCCTTCATCCAGTCTTGTGAAGCATCTTAACACAAATCCTGTTATTCTAGCAATTTTCTAAGTTCATGAGAGCAATATTTATAATCTATCCCTATTTAATTTAGGCTTTGTCCAGATTTCTTGCACTAAGAGGTTGAGGTGTGTGTGTGTGTGTGTGTGTGTGTGTGTGTGTGTGTGTGTGTGTGTGTGTGTGTGTGTGTGTGTGTGTGTGTGTGTGTGTGTGTGTGTGTGTGTGTGTGTGTTTAATGCAGAGTTAGCAGGTGGAATTTATTTTCAAGTGCGTTTTCATAGAAAGAGAAGTTTACTGCTGCTCACTCTAAGTCTGTTTAAAGTGTGCAACTGTTTTGTGTAGCAAATGGTAACACTGTTGTGGTATAGAATTTTAAAGCAGTGTTAGTAGCACAGCAGGTAGAAAACTTGCATCTTGATGCAGAGAGCTGTAGGTTCTACTCCCACAGCATGTAGATTTGTATTTGAAGGGGGTGGGTGCTGCAGTCCTGGAGTATGTCCTCCTTTGGATGTGATGCCTAATAACTATGAACCTGTTTTTCAGCTTGCCCACCCATTCCCTATTGCAATATACCAGCTTACCATTTATTTTAATGTAACCTAGGCAATGATTCTTCAAGGGCAACAGGCACTGAATTTGTAAATGAAACACTGAAATATAAAGTTGTTTTCTAGCAACAACTTCTTCATTGGTTTCAGATCTCTTTAATGTGGAATTATTCAGATGACTTTTACTTCTGCAGAGATTCTGCTTATTGATTAATATTGGTGGATTGCATGAGAGAAGTTTGAGTGGCCTTTTATGGTTGAAACGTTCTGAACTGGGCAGTTTGTCATTATTGGTTCATATGATTTGTTACATTGCTTAAAGGAAAAATGTTTAGAACTATAAATTTAAAACGCACACTAACAAGTGGAGCTGTATTATACAAGGGATATAATTCAATTATATAGCATAATTAATACAATCAGGAAAGTGAATCAAATAACTTTTGCATGGTTCTAAAAATGTGTGCAAGGAGCCTATGATTTGAAAACAGCCCAAAGGTAAACTTACCCTGACACTGGCCAGATGCATTTTTTTGAATGTGGGTTTCAAAGGTAGAGAAGTTTTAATGCCAAGTCTGTTTTTTTTGTAAGACTATTGCTTTGTTTAGGTTTAGTAAATGTTTATCAGTGCTTGTGCTATAACATTTGAAATAAAAGTTGTAAATTAAATCCAAATATCTGTAATCACTGTAGAAGTAAAGCATAAAACAGTATACACACTGAGAGATTTGAACAGTGTCTGTGGCAAATGGGGAGAAATAGCCAAGTAATGGGACACTGGTAGGCTGTGTGGGTGGGGCTCTGGGTTTGCACTCCCCCTGCAAAAAAAATCCTGCAGGCTCCAAGATGGGGCTTTAAGGCAATCTGCATAGGACACTGTGTTTATGGCCTGTATTTTTTTTGGAGGAATCACTGTGGACATTCTCCTTGTTGCGTATACCTGGTCAAGTACATACCAAAGGGGCTGTAATACTCTATGATGGGTCTGATGATGGCATGATGACTTCCATGGACCTAGAAACCATGTCCGTATTTATAAGTTGAGTGATGTTACCTATCATATGTGTATGCATAGCCATGTAAGACTATCATTCTTTTAATCAGATATGATACATTTAGTAAATAGCACAGTAGGCCTTCATACACTACATGCAACTTTATAACAAGGTTGAATAATTTCACTATATTCAGTGTCAATTTTTTTCTTCATATTACTATTTCTTCCTAATTTTGTCTACTGCGAATAAAAGTTGCAGGATTTAATGACCTCCTCAGTTTTGTTACATTTGTACGGGCTCCAGCTTTTCTGGTTGGGGGTGGGATACAGCTTACAACTTTTGCATTTCTATATAATTTTACTTTAACTATGTGCTCTGCAGTGTGCGTTGCATAGATCACATGTGTTTTCCTGACAATATCGTCAAAAGTAGCAGTAAGGAAGAGACTTGGGTTTCAGGGTTTGTTTTCTTGCTGCAGTGTTGTTTGGCAATGGACTTTGGTGGTAAGACTGCAGATGCGTAGTAATACATTTATTTTGGAGAATGTTTCATTTCTGTAAATCGTTGTCAGTAGGGTTACTCCTGTAAGTTATTTCAGTTAAATGCACGATGCAGCAGGGATTCAGACAGAGGAAAGACCGTTTCAGTCCTGAGGAGATCCACATCCTCATGGAGGCTGTCAGGACATATGTCAAGCACTTGTTTGACAAAAGGGGGATAAAAAAAGCTGTGAGAGCGAAGGTGTGGAGCCAAGGGGTTTTGGATAGACTTGTGGTTGGGTGGAGGAGCCAGACATTGACAACAGTGCACAAAAGGGCCAATGACATGGTGGGATGCACCAGAACAAAGGCAAGGCAGAACGCACTTGCCCATAGCAGCTCCAGTGGGTACAACCTACACTTATCTTTTTGACAGCCAATGAGGAATACTTCCTGTGCATATGGGAGGTGATTACGACACTAATGAGGATGCCACAGGCATAAACAGAGGTGTTGTGGACAGTTGCAGTTACTCACCTCAGCAGCAACCACAGTCATCTAGTCAGGGAGGTTAGTGCATCTCTCATGGCAAATTCACGTACTGAAAATTACTTTAGAGGTTAACTGGTTACATGTAACACATGACAATTCTTATCAACAAGGGAGCCCTTCTTTTCTGCCCATCAGGAAAGTAGTCTTGCGTGTGCATGGTGAGTGTCCTTCACACCATATTATAAACATTCATTACTGCGCTCCATGGTCCTAGTAATAATGTCCTTTTGGATTCCACCAAAGACTTTGTCTCACTGCTAAATCATTTCATAGGTGGGGGTCTACAGCTAGACTTTAAGCTCCTTTGGAATGTGGACTTTGCTCTGGAAATTTGACAGAGTCCTTGTTTGTACTGGTGTGTACAGTGTCCTTGAAAGTCTTGACTTGCAAACCATCCTGTGCTTGCTTTCTTATTAGCAAAGTGGGTTTCAGAACTGCAGACTGCTGACATGCTGTGAGCATTACATCATTTTAAAGTAAAATCGAGTGGTTTTTTTCTCTCCCATTCTTTCTGTTATGCTCAAGTTTGTTAGGTACTGCCCTAAACAAAATGTTTCAGCACTCGTAGCGGTTCTCATTAATGGAACAAATTCTGCATACTATGGCTCATAGTCGGGAGTTGATTGTCTTTCCAAAACTAAAAAAGTTGCAGACTTAAACATTTCAGAAAGTCTGAACAACTCTTTTTTTTTTTTTAATAGTGCATAGTTCTTTAAGTATTTTGTTGCTATTCTGTGATACAAAATGCTATGTTGTTGATGCTGTCATATTATGGTTTGGCACATGTTCTTTCTTCAATCCAGAATATATTTGTAACGAGTTATACCCTTGCATTTGGTATTCTTCCTCAGGAGAGGGTCTTTGCTTTTTAGATTGCCTTTCTTAGTTTGGATGGTAGGGTTCTCCGCCTCGCTTATTTTGAGTTTCTTATATGTTCTGATTGTCAGTTTCTTCCCTGTAACCTGTACTTCTTTTAAGACCTATGCTTTTCTGTCTTTATTTCTTGTTTTTGTTGATATGCTGTATATAGTTGTATTGTAGCTCACTAGAGGCCAGTTTGAACATTTTTCAGTGTTCCCATACCTATGCTTCCAACTGTGTATTAAAACGCTGCCATTCTGACACTTTTGGCTCTACAAATGGCATATTTATTTGTCACCAGATAACTGTTTACTTCAGCCTGCTTTGTGAGTACTGTGTAAAGGATCACAGTATTCCAAGTGAATCTCAGCACAAGGTACTTCAGGCTTGCTGGCTTCCTTTACACAGAGCTTTAAGAATGGCTGAGTTTTGGATATTGCTGAAGTATTTATCCTTTCATTGCTCCTTTAGCAAGTTGGCTAGCTAGGTGGATCTTCTCAGCCATGATCCAAGCCATAGACCATTCTTAATAATCAAGATTTTCAGTAATGAATAGAACTACTTAAAGCCCAGGTGCAGTAATTATAATGGTTTACAGTAAAGAATGAGAGCAAGAACTTGGCACATGCACTGTTAACACATGTACATTCTGTTGTTTCATTTCTTGACATATTGAAATTTGCACATTTGTGCTGTATGCAATTCTGATCTCTGTATTTGTCTACTAACTAGCTTTTCTTAGAAATCATCATTATCTCTATATGCCCGCATTTTATTATTAGCGTTATTGTAAGCTTTAGTACTTTACTACAGATTTTTGTCTGAAGTTATTGTCATTTGCTGTGGGCTGTGGCTATAAAGGGTCTAAGAACAAGTTCAATGACCTGGTTAACAGTTAGATATATAAAGTTTTCAGCAGGTCCCCATCAACAGTCTCTTTTAATTTTTTGTTGTTGATAACGTAAGGAGTCCTTCTGTCACTGACCTGTCCCTTTCTTCCCCTTTGTGAAAGACTTGGTTAAGTGACCCCTGATGTGCTTGTGCTGATCTTCCAAATATCCTGGTTGTCCCGTAGTGATTTCCCCCTTCAGTTGTAGCACACCATCTGTGTTTAATTCCTTCCCTTGTTACAGAAATTCTACTGCTTTCCTCCTCCCTGTATACTGTATACCCTGGTAAGCTGCAGTCCCATGATTCTCTGTGTTCGATTGCATCAATGTCAAAGTTTGCTTCTTCCAAAAAGTACAAGTTCATTTTTACTCATGCTGTAGAAAATTGTAGTTCCTTTTGCCTCTGGCTCCTGAAGGATATGTCCTTGTGTTGTTGGCTTCCAATGTATTTACTGCTGCTGCTGCTGTGTTAATATCACCATGTGCATTGCCATAATGCATATGTAATTAGCAAATGGATATTTTTGTGTGGAAGCTGGGGTTCCTTTTGCTTCATTTGAGTTTTTCCCATCAGTAAGGTTAAATGTTTTCCAGTGAACATCAGTCAGTTAAAATGTTTTCCAATGAAGTATTTTAAAGCTATCTTGTGAGATTGTGTGCCACCCACCCTTAAGAGATGCAGGAAATCCTGCTAGTGTAGGCCTGTTTCTTGTGAAGCCAAATGTTTGGCCCATAAACTGGTTCTTCATTGTCTTTGAATCCCTATGGTCAGTGTGTCTTTACCTTTTCGTAATTGGTAGCACTTCTGTGAAGATTTACCATGTCTGTAAATGTTCTATATCTCCATTAATAACACCTTATCCCTTCACAACCAGATTTTCTATACTTAAATGTACAATGACTTCTGCAACTACCAATGACCTGATGTTAAAGACTTATTTCATTTTGTTTCACTCAGTGAGAGAATATTTACCATATCCATACCTCCTCCATTTCTGTCTGCTAACATTACAGATACCCACCATTAGTTGTATTTTAATGTGTTGTCATGATGTGAGTCTCCAGTGTGGAAGCTACATGCAATTCTCCTTGCTGTATGTTTTGGGTTTTGGCATAAAGTCCACCTTGTAGTCTTGTACTACAGTATATAGAAGCTTCTTTGTTGAGGCTGCCATTTTTCCCATGGTCTCTGCTGTGGCTACATCTATAAAAGACTTGTAGTCTGCTGGAATGACAGATGAAATGTTGTGTTTAGCTGGAAGAACAGGGTTTGCTGTGACTAATTGAAACAATGCTACAAAATCCGTAACTGCTTGGCTGCAATTGTACTAAATCGCATCTGAATTACTTAAAACGTTTTAGAGTACATATACTCATTTATGTAAAGGTTATATGCAAATGCAACACACAAACACTAGACAAGTGGGTTTTTTTCTAAGGCTAAGTCCCCCAACGCCCCATACTCCTGTTTTATATTTTCACTCTTAAGGACACTGCATTTCAGGGAAAGGGTGAGCAATGCAAATTAAAAAAAAAAAAGTTATCACTGTTTCTTCTGGAGACTGCAGCACAGTTTAAGCAGAAACACACGACTCATTTCTTGACTGAGTGTGCAGGTACAAGCAATAACTGTCTTAATCAGTAGAACTTGAGCACATATAAAACAAATACTTTGATATCAAGCAAACGAACGATACCCGGGAATTTATATGTTTTTTGCTACTCCTATCCTCCGTACTAATTGTGGTTCAGCATGTCCTTTGTGGCTGTATTGTAAGGTAAGGGGGAACCTAAATATTCCCCTAGCTTACAGAAAGGGGCCAGCTAATGCTTACTAGGAAAGCATGGAGGGGAACACTTTGCTCTTCAGACCACAGAGGTACATGGAGTGGGGTAGTAGTCTAAGCACTAGAGATGTTTCTCAAAGGCTATCACATGACATTAATTCACAACTGCATATTTTGATATCCATGGCTACCTCTTTCTAAAATCTAATTTGGAAATTAACAGTATAATGACAATTCCTTTGTACTGATGGGAATGAAGGAAGACTTCATGTTGACTATTAAAGATGACAAAGACCAAAGCTTGCTGCCTTCTGAAAGGATCAGCTAGAGGGTCTAGCTGAAAACTCTTAGTTGTTTGTTGCCCATTTGCAGAATGTTACATGTCACACATGTAAAAGTGCAGATACAGTAGAGATAGCATTGTGTCTTCACTTGTAGACTGATACTAACCAAGACCCTGGGCTACTTAAACTTTTTATCACATAAAATTATAGACTATTAGGCAATATTCATGTTTCTTGCAACATTTAATGCATACAGTATTTTATCCTTGCGAATAGTTGACACTATTAGGACTAAGCTCCATCTGACTAAAACTAGCGTAATGCCTTTCCTATAGCCATTTCCAAATGAAGCCCCACCAGGATTGCATATGCTGTTTGTGCAAGACATTTTTTTACAAGTAAAAGCTAGAGAAGGCTTGAATGTAAGCTTGCATGCACTAGGTCTGTTTATAAGATTTTTGTCATTCCAAGTCTGTAATATGTAAAATAAAGTTAGAGCCCATATCCCTTGAAGTAAGAGATGCTGTCTCATGCAGTCACTGGAAGTATGATTTCAGGTTAAAATAGGTGGGTTTATTTATTCATATAAAAGTAAACCAGTAAAACATGAGATAGAAGTTGATGCTGGCCCCATCAGAATGTTTGTGTACAGGCACTGGAATGCGCTGATTCGTTCATGTTTTTTTTGTTTTGTTTTTTTTTTTAATATCTGTTAATGCATTTTATGTTGTAGTTAGCCCAAATCAATTGTTTGGTTATATATTTTTGTTTGTGTGACTTTATAAAAGCTTTCAGTCTTATTGACCACAAGATCATATCTTGGAGGTTAATACAAGTTGATTGAAATGCTCCTTAACTAAAATTGTATCCCTAGCTCTTAAAAACAAGCCACGTCATAGCAAATGCTCATTGAAATGCCACAAGCAGCAGTTGGAGAGACCAGAGGTTCCTGACCAGTAAAATCCAGTGTCTCAAATACCTATCCTATGAAGATAGCCTAAAAGCCCTGTCCCTCTAATCAGTTTTGTACAGACTGCTCAGAGGTGACTCGTGTCTGGCATACAAGGCTGTCTCAGGCTCTGCCTTAATGGAGTTTCTGTAAGTCAAACTCCACTTGTGCAACCTGCACACAAGGTCTCAACCTGGTCTGTGACATTAGTAGAACTTATTGGCGGGATATATTTGTGTCCCAGTGACTCCCCAATCTGTGGAATAGACTCCGTCTCCATGTCAAGCAGAGCAACTCACTAGCCCTATTTAATAGGCACCTGGACAACTGGATGGGAAACAGAAAATATACCCCTGGGATCCCACCTGTGTCCCTGCTGGACAGGGAAAACAGGTGCTAACATTGTGGGAACATGGGTGAAATTCTTGGCTAGGCTTATAAGGGCCTCCAGGCCAATAGCCTAGTATCATCCTATGAACAAGGTCCTGTGCTTGGACTTCTCATATTCTCTTTACACAACAGCACAAGGCATCAGCATGTGGCAAACACTGTTAATACAGTATGCTGTTAAGACATTCTCACAGGAAAGACACTATGGAGCTGAAAACAGGTTTTGACTCAAACTTGATTTCCAAAACAGAATCATTCTTAACCGAAAAAGACATGGTTAACTAATGTTACTTATTAAGCGATTATGTGGCATAATTTCCTAAATGAACAAATATCTTGTCATTATGGCTGACAATAGCATGTCTTTCAAAGAGAATGGTGCCACAGTAATCAAACACACAAACTGTAGTTTAGTACTTAAAATAGAATAAAGTAATTCCTGGTACCAGAAATCTGTCATGCTCAGCTGCTCCCAAAGCTCTCTTGCTGTATCATAGCAATGTGAAATCTTTCCAAATGCTTAACTGATGGTCTACAACAGGGTTGTCTACTTTGCAGTAAATTTCACTTCATCCACCTGTCATTGTACTACTGTGATCTTAAATTGAATAACTGAATGCAGACCTCTCTTAATTAACCACTTTTATCTTCTGTTTGTATTATAGAAATAAATGTCCTGTCTTACATGATTTGCTAATATAACATAAACTTTTTGGAAATCTCTTGTCACCAGACCAAAACCTTCTGTGAGTGCTTAGAGATGTGGAGGATAGAGCAACTGCTGTAGTCATGCTTAATACCTGGAATAAACTCCCTTATGAAATTCAGCATATTAACCATCCTCCAGGAATGTAAATCACTCTTAAAAGCCATAACCCCCAAGACGAGTAATTTTCAGAATGTGTGACAGTAGGAAATGTACCAACCTTTATGCTATTTCATGGATAATGTACAATGCAGTTTTTGTTTTTTGTTTTGTAATTCATGTAATAATTGAGGATATTATTGCACGTTCTGTGATTTTCTCAATGCATGATAAATACTGCACCTGTATAAACCTTCATTCTGCTAATATACATAATTGATACTGTTTGTGTATTTTGTTCTTAGTGTTTGTATAAATGTTATGAATGTGCATTTTTTTTCCTAATTAGCATTAGCTACTAATGTTGGCTTTCACTAATTCTGCTTTTCACTAACTGTATTGCCAAAATTTTAATAAGCTATGTTTTGTTAGATAATTATACCTGAGAGCTTTTCTTCTCTGGTCAGTAAATGAGCTATGTCTAATGTGGTTTACCAAGTTAATATACTAATAAATACCTTTTTTATGCTGAGCGTTTCCAAAATACAGCTATTAGCCATTACCTTGCTATGATTCTAAATGTATCTTCTTCTATGAGAAATACTCATCTTAAGGAGCAAATGATCTTTTTTAGTACCAGAAGATCACAAAGCTAACGTCAGATGCCAGGTTTGGTAAGTACTATTTTTTTTCATATATCATAATGAGCAGATGTAGAAATGAAGGCTAAAGATAAGATTTCATAAGTATCATACATTGAAAATTTCCCAAGGAAGTATCTAGATGAATGTAGACCTAGAATTTATTTATTCATTTATTCAGTCATTCATTCATTCAGCAATGTATCTCAACTTGTAGCCACATTATTTCACTTTCAACAATATTTATTTTCTTCCATGACCAAGGTTATAGGTGGCATATTATATGTTAGTGTGTAGAAAAGGACTTTTTGCTCTGCTATTGATTTTAATAATGCATGCATAGAAGTTGACCAAGTGTGACTCTTTGTACCAGATTACCCTTCAGAGTTTTGAATTCAGTGTTTTTGTTTAACGGAAGCGCACAGTGTACACAGCTATGAACTTTGTGAACACTGCTTTTTAATAAAATACTTTTGTAAAGAGAGCTACAGATTTGCAGGTTGTTCTAAGTGTCTTCTTCCTACTGATACTAATCACAAACATACTTTAAAAGACAAGTCTTCTGAAGAAATACAAAGTACAGGGAGTCATCTCAACATAAACATTTAAAAACGGTGTTCTTCATGTGCTTCACTGAGACAGGTGTCCTGTGACTGAGGATCCCAGGCCTGGCATTCCAAGTGAGATCACATTGCTAGTGTAAATATTCTTCCTGCCCCTTTTCATGAAGATTGCTGTTCATATTCCCTCCTTTCTTCTTTTTGCAGCAGTGCCTGGACAAGGGTTATAAGAGAAGAAGCAGTTGTGACACAAACTGCTTGTATCGCCTGTTTATCGTAGGCAAAGTGGCATGCAAAGATAAATCCTTTGAAATAGAAAGTTCTTTCATACAGGATGTCAGACCCATATGTCCAGTTCAGAACTTCAGCCTAGTTCTGCTCCAAACATGGTGCCAAAAATACTCCAGGATTCTGTTGATACATTGTTGGTTAAATTCTCTGTTGTTAAATGGACTGCAGAAACATGACATTGATAGGGCAGATGTCTAAATCAATGTCAGTTGTTTATTGTAAGGAATAGATGTCCAGCAACTGGACTTAGGATATTGGGATGTCTGGGGATCAGATTTTTTTTTTCACGGATGTCTACTGTATCACATGTTTTTGACTAACATTTTGTACGAGTGTTTTAGTTTAATTTGACTGTCAACTCACTTTTTGACATCCCCAACTGCATCCAGTACAGGTGCTTTTATGATTTAAAAAAAGGGGGCGTCTTCTCTTCATTGTTTTTAGGATCAGAAGAGAAGGAGGAGTTAATGACTTACTCTGTCCAGATTGGATCCCATATAGTCTTGTTTAGGTATTTATTCAGTCACTTATGTTTGTTTATCAGGGTAAAGCTTTTATCTTACTAGACCCATTGCAGGTTCAGCCTTGGGGTTGCAAAACAAGAAATAAAAGATAAAATACAGGCAACAAACAAAAATCAATCTAAAGCACAAAATATTTGTACATGTAGGCAGTTTGGTAGAACACAATGGAAAGGTAAAATAAATAAATGAGTACTAAATTCAAACTAAATTTAAAAGAAGTATAGGACAAATATTCAAAATATGAATAGTGATGACAAAGAATGCAGTTAAGAATTGTGAAAACAGTGACAAATATGGACTATGTACAGTTAGGTACAGATTCTGGGGATAGGAACATCCCATCTTCAATTCCAGTCAGTCCACACAGTGAACATTGTGTGCTATCCATCACCTATAGCCTGTGTCTCTCATCGCTCTCCCTAAATCACTTAATTGCCTATCCTTCTTCCTTACCACTTCCTACCCTTCTCACATCCCCCTCATATTTGCTACACCCTCCTATTTCCCCTTCAGCATCTCCTGACTCACTCCTTTGTTTTACTTTCCTCTCTTCTTTTCATTCCCTCTCACATCACATACCTTCTGTACCTCCCAGTACCCAGCCACAAACCATGTACTGACATCTCACACTCATTCTTCACATCAGTAATCCTACATCTTCTTATTCACTCTCCCTCTCACTCAGCGTATCTACTAATCATCAGTTTCAGCCTGCACCTCACCCCATGCATGATATAACCACATTTTGCTATGAGGATGAGAACATCTTAACTGCAGTGCCACCTGTAGCTATTTTCCTGGTGTTGCCTCTTATTGTTGCCTTCCTGAACACTGCTGTGAAGCCATCACTGCTACTGACTCATTACTTAAATACTCGCTGTCTCAAAGGACTGTCTGTTTTCTTTCCTTCCACTTTCTTTCTTTTGAACCATTGTTATACTTGTGTATTAGATTTTATTCATGACTTGCACAAATGTGTAGCTATTAATATGAACAGTTACTTTTTTTAAAATTTCTGTTTGTTGTACTACATGTTCTGTTTGCATTCATTCTGCTAAATTGCTTAAAGTCACTGTAATTTTGGTTATCTGCTTGTTCTACCTTTCATATGTGTGTTATACTTGGAGCTTTTCTCCCCAGGCCTCAACTGAAAAGGGGTGACATATGCCCAGGCGACAGTCATGGTGCACAAATGTTAATAAATACATAAATCTGGCTCTGACCTACAATATTTTCCATTTTGAGACTTCTTGAATTTGATAGAGAACATTATAATTATTATAAATATGGAGGATTTATTATAAATAAGTGGTCTGTCTTAATAAATTCTAATCCTGAATCCACACCCCTTGGCATTCATATAGTTTTTGCACCCTTTGGAAATGTATGCTGAGTTGTGCCCAGAACTAGCGTGTCAGCCACATGCTCCAAGAAATCTGGAGCAGTGTAGGGTCTTGTTCAAATATACAGTGGCCTACCCCACAGTTATAGCCTTCTTCAGTGAAAAAAAAATCCTTGATAAGTTTGATAATGGGGTTGTCACTTCTGTGACATTGGGTGAATAATTAACGAGACCTGTGTGATGAACAGTTAGGGAGAAATACATTAAAGATTTGATACAGGGTATTTCTGATCTTTACCTGGAAGAATATTAAGTTAACCTTGGCACATGTAGCAAGCAAGGCAGGGGCAAGGGCTATACAATACAGCTTGGAGGCAATAGATGATAGCAGTTACATGTGGGACTGTTTTGTAGAGGCTTGTATGGATAAATTCCCAGACATTCATTTGCTAAGTTTTAGCCAGTTATTTACCTTTTCCAAATGTAATCCCACAAAGCAGTTGCCAGCTTAGTGTTAAATTCTTATTTGCCTTAATGCATGATAATTCTTAAATTTGTCTGACTAGTTTTTTTTATTATGCTACTGTGGGAGTAGTCATATATTTTTCAATTTGTTTGATGTGTTGTTTGTAATTGTAGGTATATGACTGATCCATGCATTCATTTTCTGAAAAAAAATGTTCTGCAGGTGCATAGGGGCACTCCCTATGTTGAGCTTGTTTCTCAAAGTGGTTATAAAGCAGAGAACCATTCCTGGATGAGGAGTTGGTCCCTCACAGGACACATGCAATCACACATTACAAGCCTAGCCATGCAACATAACCCAGTTTTCTTGCAATTTCCTTGGATGCCTATGTGGTGGTGTATGTTAGTAAGGAGATAGCTAAGGGTTATGTGGGGGGATGCTAGTTGAGATTAATATACTTGCTGTAGACCTCTGTTCATCTTAAGTTCATAGGTAGGTACTAGACTATTGGCCCTAGGGCCTATACAAGCCTAGCCAAAAAGGTACCTTGGCTTTCGCCACCCAAGAAAATTATTTTACTATGCCTCTGTCAAGCAGAACCATAGAAGTGATCCCCGGGGGAAAATTTCCTATTACCCATCCAATCATCAAGATTTTTCTTGAAGAGTGCTAATGAGGATCTCTGTTTGACATAGGTAGTCTGTTCCAGAGTATGGGAAGTCTTAGGGACAGGAATCTATCCCTCCAGCATGTTCTGTTTATTGTGGTGACAAGGTTTAGGTTCCTAGAGCGTATAGTTCGGAGAGATTGGGATTTCTTTAAGTGGAGCATGTCCAACAGCTCTGGGTTTGACATAGCTTTGTATGTTAGGCAGAAATCACCTCTAAGTAGATGATATGCGATGGAGTAAAGCTGGGGTTTTTTGAGACGGTCTGCATAAGGCATCTGTTTGAGGCCAGTAATCCTCTTTGTGAAGTATTTTTGCAGCCTTTCCAGTTGTAGATGTCTTGTGAGGTACATACCAAAAGGGGCGTTGTACTCTATAGTGGGCCTAATGAGTGATAAGTAGAGGGGAACAATGACCTATTTTTTTCTGGATGAGAAACCTTTTGTGATGAGGTGTGCCACATAGAACGATTTCCTGACCACTGTGGCGATGTGATTATCAAAGGAGAGACTACTGTCCACCTGTGTCCCAAGGTCTCTTATCACACTTTCGGTGTTAAGTAGACTACCACCTATGTGCTAGTTCATGGGTGCAGAGTTTTTACCAAAGGGGATGACCATGCCCTTTTTGGCTTTGAGCTTGAGCCCATGGCTTTGACACCAGGCATCTGTCTCAGTGAGGCCCTTTTGTAGGATGTCCACATCATTAGGAGTTTTGATTATGGCCCCTAGTTTGCAGGCATCTGCGAATTTAGCTAGCCAAAGACCTTCTGTGTTAGCCTGTACTTCAGAGAAGTAGATACCAAACAGGAGAGGACCCAGGACTGAACCCTGTGGTACTCCACTTGTCACTGGTCTGAAGTCTGATTTGGAGTCTGCTACTTTCACAGTGTAGGTTCTGTCAGTAAGCCAGTTGGCAACCCATCTTGTGACATAGGGATTTATACCTAGTTTAGTGAGTTTATCTATAATCCCAGAGTGGGGAATGGTGGTTAACGCCTTGGCGAGATCTAGATAGGCTGTGTGAACTACCTTACCCTCATCTATGGCTTTGGTGACTACTTCAAAGAAGTCTGTCAGGTTTAGGAGACGTGATCTGCCTTTTACAAACCCAAACTGTGTGGGGTCCAGAGTTTGGAGATCTCCAATGTCTTTGTTTAGGAGTCCCATGATGACATGTTCCATGGCCTTGCAGACCAGGCTCGTCAGGCTATTGGGGCAGTAGTTCCCGGGGTCTGTTGTGCCCCCCCCCCTTTGTGAAGTGGGATAACTGTTGCGGTGTGCAATTCAATGGGCACAAAGCCTGAGGTGAGGATATGATTGAACATGGTACTTAGGTGGGGTGCCAGTTCATTCTGTAGTTCATGTAGAAGGCAGCCTGGGATGTTATCAGGTCCCATGGATGCTGTGTTCTTGGCTTTAGAGAGTGATGTTTTTACCTGTGCAGCCGTGATTACAGGAACTTTGCATTCTTCCCATATAAAGATGGGCCCTTTAGGGGGTGAGAAGGGGGTAAAGTTAGCACTGAACCTATCTGCCAGGATGTTGGCAATATCAGTTGGTTCTGTATATTTAGTGTCATTGTGCTGTAACTCGGAGCAGATCTGAGTGTTGCCATTAAGATTCTTGACATAGCTATAGAATGCTTTGTGGTTGTCTTTATCAGTGGCAATTTTGTTTTGATAACTAGCTTTGGAGAATTTTATGAAGGATCTCAGCTTTTTACTGAGGCTGACCAGGGAGTTCCTCCAATCGTGGGATTTTACTCTTTTTTTGCAACAGTTTATTTTTTCTGTTGTAGAGTTTATTTATGGCAGATGATCACCAGATTGGCTTCCTTTTTTTGGAGGATAGCATCTTGGTTCTGTTAGGGATAGCACGAATCATGCACTAGTGTAAGTGCTTATAAAGTGCATTTGTGTAGGATTCGGCAGTCGTACCTCTATTGTCCATCTGCATGGGTGTCATGAAGTTTGCCACTCTGTCTTAAGAAGTGTGAAGTTGGCTTTGGAGAAATTGTTTACAGTTGTTTTCCTAATAGTGGGTGGGAGCGGGATGTGGATGTCTAGGGTGATTAGCTTGGGGTCGGATCTGACCAACGAGGAGCTGATCTCTGGTGTGGAACACCAGTCACCCATGTTGGTGATGACCAGGTCTAGGATATTGCTGCCTCTGGTGGGGTTGTGGATAAGTTGATCCAAGGCGTTAGAATTGGTGATTTCCAGAAAACGTTGAGTAAAAGAGTTGGTACATGAGTAGTTTTAGTTTTCCCAGTTAATGGTAGGGTAGTTGAAATCGCCCATTATTAGAGTGTTGGGTTGTACCTTAATATTTTCCAGTGTATCAAGAAAAGAGGAGTGGGAATCCCGGGGCATGGTGAGGGGTCTGTAGCAAGCTACAATCTGGATTGTGGTTTTGCCCAAAGTTAGTTGAACTTGGATAATCTCGGATGCGTTATGCTGAGCAACTAGCTTGGAGGTGTAGATATCCTTAATGAATATGGACATGCTTCCACCTTTAGTGTTTCGGTCCAGTTTTGGTGGCCAAAAGGTGTGGTATGAATTATAGCCTGGTAATGCAGGGGTGCTCTCTGGAGCTTTGAACCAGGTCTCTGTCACTGCACAGATGTCAATGTTCTCCATTTTAAGGAGTGTCTCGAGTGATTGCATTTTGAGGTTTAGACTTCTAGCATTGAGAAGCATTACCCTCAGATTTTGCTTGCTTGTACCTGTTACGGTGGTGAATTTGTCATTTGAACCTTTCCTAAAAAAGGCACTATAGGGGTGGCAAGAGCCTTTGCCAGTATCCAGAATCCCAAGGGTGACGGGTGCAGGCCATCTCTGGCAAGGCAGAGTGGTCTGTCGATCATGTCATCCCAGGCAGACAGATACTGGATTCCCTTAGAATGACACCAGAAGCTTAGCCAATTATTAAAGTCAATCATTTTGTCCTTGTACTGTGGTATCATTCTGGGTGATGGCAGGATGCTACTCAGGGCTAGGGTCATACCTGCCTGGGCTACAAGATCGGAGAGCTCCTCCATGTCTCTTTTCATGTAGTCCAGGGAGATATGTCTCAGGTCATTAACACCGACATGGACAATGACAGTCATATTTGTACTTGTTGTGGAGTGACCTGAGTGCGTGCGTTATGTGGTGGATCCTGGCACCTGACAGGCAGCTGACAGTAATTTTTTCCTTGTTTAGCCTGGTGAGTGGAACATCAGTGTGCCTGACTATAGAGTCACCTATGACTAGAGTGTTGGGTACGTTCTGCCTTATGGGCTGTAGTTGAGTGGCACACTGAGTATGTGGGCTGTGTGTCATTTGGGTTGTGTTGGGAGATGAAGGTTGCTTGCATTTCTGCTT
The DNA here is from genome assembly GCF_019279795.1 of Protopterus annectens. Classification (NCBI taxonomy): domain Eukaryota; kingdom Metazoa; phylum Chordata; order Ceratodontiformes; family Protopteridae; genus Protopterus; species Protopterus annectens. The sequence continues at coordinate 590,284,056 of NC_056739.1, forward strand.
TGGAGGTCTCTGTTGTTTGGGCAGGTTTTTACTGAGAGCCTCCGCGAATGTAGGTGTATGTTTTGTGCTTCTGTGTGTGTGTTTTGGTGGTGTAGGTTTTGAGGGATTATGTGATGAGTGTGGTGCGGTGTAAGTGTTTACCTTCTCCTCTTGACTGTCTAGTCCAGTCTTCTGTGAAGAGAGCTTTGCTTCCAGTTTGGCTATATAAGTGCATCTCTCACAGGTCGTAGTGTTGGGTAGTAGGAGGAGAGAGTTGTCTGTGTACATGAGGCAATTGCTGCATTGCCCCAAGATGCCCAGAGTCATCGGGTAGACAGGAGAAAACACCGGGAGCTGACCTTTTAGACATGCCTGAATAGGTGCTTATTTATTAAGTACTAAAACTGTTTTCCTCTAAACACGTGAGGAAAGTTGAGTGCTGTAGTAATTTGTAACTTGTTTAGTACTTACAATGATTTGAAGAACAGACTTTATGGCACCAGGAATAGTGTAACCCTAGTTAAGTGTGGGGGGGGGGGGGCGCAGGAGCTCACAAACAGTCCTGGACACAGCAAATCCGTATCTGGACAAGACCTGCCACAGGAAGGGGGTGAAGCAAGCTTAGAATTTTTTTTTTCAGTAAAAGTGGAAATGGAGAAAGGTGGAACAGAATTTAATTCAACGTTAAGAATCTGAATGGGTTGGCCTTCACAAATGTTCTCTATTAGATTGAATGAACTAATGACACTAGACTGGGAGGAGTGTCACAGATCATATATACAGTATGTGCGGGCAACTGCAAAGCCACCAAGTGTGGGTAGGTGGGAAAAATTACAGTTCCTAGCTGTAGCCACTAAACTGAAAGTTTTAAACAGATCAAGGAGCAAAAGCAGACTCTAGAGAATGCTTTTAACTGTACACAGACAATTATAGTAATGCACACTATTACAGATCCTAGCTGTAGAACACAGAAACCTCAAAAAATCAAAAATGCACAGAAAAGCTCGGATAGAGCACTCACAAACAGAAAATACAACTCTCAGTATGAAAAAGCTGTTTGCAGTTAAGTAATTCAGTAAACATGCAATTAGAGTAATGAATCAGTATCTAGCAATGAAAATACAGTTAAAACAGTATAAAACAGTACATAAATGCAGTGAAATAATAAAAAAGCTTTATAACAGTGCAAAATGTAGTAGATCAACTGTATAGCACAATTATAAGCATTTCAGAAGTGCAGGTCAGTGAAATAAGTGCAAGAAATAACTTATCCTGCTCTTGGAATCTTAAGGAATTTCTACTTAGTTTCAGTAATGCAATGCAATCCACAGCCTGAGCAATACAAGCAATACAATCAGAGACATGGGAGGCCAGACTAAGGATGAATTTGCGATTTCCCATCCAATGATCAAGTTTTTGTTTGAACAGGGTCAGTGGTGAATGCTACTTCACTTAGCTGGGGAGCTTATTCCATACTACAGGGATACTTTGAGACACATATCTGTCTCTCCAGGATGGGGAATTCAGGTCCTTGGGTCTAGTATTTCTGGTGCTGTTTTGTGGATGTGCAAGAGACCCATCAGAGCTGGATCCAAGGATGCCTTATGTACCAGGCACAGATCGCGTCTCAGTAACCTGTAGGAGACTGCATACTGAGATAGGGCCTTAAGGCAATCTGTGTAGGAGAGGGTATTCATATGATGGACTCTTCTGGTGAGGAACCTTTGAGGGCATTCCAAATGCTACAAGGGCTAAGTTAAGTATATGCCAAAGGGAGCATTAATACTGAGTGATGGGTCTGATGAGGGCTGAATAGAGTGCTATTGTAATTTCCTTTGACCTGGATGCCATACCCTTGCTTATGAGTTAGGAGACATTTTCTTAGTACCTTGGATATGTCTTAGTCAAAAGCCAGATTACTGCCTACATATGTTCATAGATCTGGAAGTATCAGGTCAAATCATAGGGGTGTTTTAGCAATGGTTTAATTAGCTTGGGTAGATTATTTCCCAAAGAGCACTGTAATACAATTCTTCACTTGAAGTTTTAATCTGTGACTTTAACACTAGTCAGTTGTTTGTGTTGGACCCTCTTGTAGAATGTTGGTGGATTGGGGGAATCTTTGATAGCCCCCAATTTGCAGTCCTCTGCACACTTGGTGAGCCTAAGGTCTTTGACATTAGCCTTTACTTCTGAGAAGTAGATGCCAAACAGGAGTGGGCCCAACATGGAGACCTGGAGTACTCCACTGGTGTCCGGTCTTCTAGTGGAGGTGACCTCACCGATACTGACTTCTTTGGTGCCATCTGTGAGTCAGCCAGCAATCCAGTGAATTATACAGGGATTTATGACCGTTCTGAGAGTTTGTCAACAATACGTGAGTGGGTTATTGTATCAAACATCTTGGCCAGGTAAAAGCAGGTGGTATGCACCATTTTCCTTAATCCATAGCCTTGGTGACCCCCTTGCAGACGTCTGCTAGGTGGAGTAGGCAAGAACTTTCCTTAGCAAAGTCAAAATGAGGTGAGCCAATTGTCTGTAGGTTGCCAGTGTCCATGTTGATCATTTCCTTGATAATTCGTTCCATGGCTTTGCATATCAAACTTGTCAAACTGATGGGTCTGTAGTTCCCAGGGTTGGTTGATGGTCCACCCTAATGAGGAGGGCTGACCATTGCAGCACTCCATTCACCTGACATTTAGCCTGTTTTGAGTTATCAATTCATCGAAAAATCAGTTCATTGAACATGCCGTTTGTTGAAATTTTCATACTGAGATTGCGGTACAGTGAGGATTGGGAAATTTGCCCTTTCCCTGCTGTAGTGTGATCTCGGAGTTGGTGTAGGTAATTAGCAGTGGGGGGCACAGCCCCCAACATGAGGGGTATTCGATGAATGGCATTTTCGATGAAACACCATTCGTCAAAGTGACAGTTCTATGAAGTGATATAGACCCGTTTTGAAGCCGTAGTTGAAGCATGTCTCAAGTGGTCCTTCTAGGTCATGTTTTAGGCTATTTAGGAGGCAACAAGGGATGTTGTCAAGGCCCAATGAAGCAATGAAGCATTGTTTTTGGTATTAGCAAATGTCACCAGGACCTGCTCCCTGTTGATAGCTGGGGGGATGTGCTTGAAAGGATTTCACAGGAGATAGTTGGGGGAGGAGTTGGAGGTGAAATTAGCTAAATTTATCAGCCAGTAGTTTCACGCTGTCACTGGTCAGTGAAAATTGTGCCATCTACCACCAGTTCTGCACACTGCTGAGTGTTACCTTTAAGGTTCCTGACATAGCTGAAGTAAACCTTGAGATTATACTTAGCCTGGGAGGCTATCCTGATCTTTTAATTGGCCTTGCTGTTCTTCATTTGACCTCTTAGTTTTTTTGTTTGTTTAGTTGAATCAGAGAGCTGCTGTTTCTGTGAGAGCAGTTCTTGGCCGTGAAGTTTTTCTTATGTAATATACCCAGTTAAGTTAAGGATTCCACCAGTGGCTTTGTTTTGGTGTTAGATATGGGCTTACTACTGGTAGGTACAACAGCAGCCTCATGCTGCCATTTACAGGTTTGTACATGGTTTCTGTAAAAGTTTTGCAGAGCTAGCTGTTTTCTCAGAGTTTAGGGGAGCCATGAATTTTGACAAACTGTCACTTAATAGGATGTAGTTTGTTTTAGAAGAGTTCCTAACTGTTACAGGTTTAGTTGGGTTTTCAAGATTGATTTTTATTTTGAGGGAGGCAACTTTGTGGTGCAACTTCACCATTGAGGATGTGACACAAGGGGTAACACAGTCCCAGATTGGGGAGTACTGGGTCCAATATGTTGTATCCTCTGGTTAGAGTACTCTCTATCTGCTCAGGGTGTTTGTGTTTCTAGAGTCCAATAAACTTTGTGCCTGTGAGTTAGAGGCAGCGTACATTTCCCAGTCTATAGAGAGGTGGTTGAAGTATCCCATGAATAGGTATATATGGTTAGATGGTGAGTGCCTGTAGTAGGTTTAGGTAAGAGCTGTGAGTGGGTCAAAGAGGTTGGTCTATAGCTGGCCACGACGTGGTACGGAACCTTGTCTATGGAGACTTTGGATGTGGATTAACTCCAGGACATCATCCTGCTTAACCAACCTGGAGTTGTATTTGTTGTTAACATAGATGGGGACACCTTTAACTTTAGCCCCTGTCTGTGCTGCTGTTAGCGTAAACCTGTGGATGGCTCTGCAGTCTTGTACTGCTGGAGTACTTTCTGCAGCTTTAAACCAAGTTGTGGGAACAGCACAGATCGGTACATTATCCAGAGTGAGGAGAGATTGTACGGTGTGAAGTTTCTTGTTTAGGATCCTAAGATCGAGCAGTAACACCTTAAGGTTGCTTTAAGGCTTTTTTTCTTTTTTTTTTTGCTATGTTGGTAGTTTTCTCATTTTGACATTGCCTAAAATAGGCAGGCTCTAAGGGGTTGATAAAGTTTTAGCTAATATCCAGAAGCCCAGAGGGGTACAGGTGCAGGCCATACTTGGCAAAATAATGTTGTCTGTTAGCCATGTTCTTCCATGCTAATAGATGT